>NW_027101384.1:0-20000 GCF_035046505.1 Tiliqua scincoides | reverse complement strand
TTTTGCATTTCTGTAATGGTCTGTGACTGTTCTGGCAGCAAAAATGAACCTAGAATTATAGGGTGCAGGGAGGAAAAAAAAAAGGAAAGATCCATGCCCCTTGGGAGGCTGTAAACCAAACTAGAATTCTTTGTTACTCTCTTCCCAATAGTTGACCATGGTGTTTGTGTGTGTGTGTCCCTTCCTATCTAAACAAAGACTGGAAATGGGGTTATGGGTTGGAACAAGGAGGATTTGGCTGCGCTTGCGGGTCGGGAGGGAAAGTGAGGTTGGTAAGGGACAAACAAACAGTCCTGGGACTGGTAGAAATCCTACCAACCATGGAGGTGTCAGTAGCTGCATTTAGTTTGGAGTGAAATTGACTGGACCAAAGAGAGCAAGGGTAATCATTTGTGGAACCTAAATTTCTCAGTCATTCTATACCCTGTAAAAAGGCGTGTATTAAATACTATTTTCTGAAGGTTTTTTTGGGGGGGGGGGAGGGGTTCTCTGTTGTGTTTGTCCAACTTTTGAAAATAATCTCCCAAAATGAAAAGTTTTGTTATACTTAAACAAGCTGCTGCCTACAGAGTCCGGCTTTCTGCCCAGCTTGCTCTTCCCGGTCAACACTGGCTGGCAGCAGCTCTCCAGGGTTTCGAATGGGGTTTTTCCCAGCCTTGCTTGGAGATTCCAGGGATTGGCCCTGGGGCCTTTCTCCATGCAAAGTAAGTTATTTACTGCTGAGCTGCAGCCCTTGGGGTTATGATCACAAAAGCTTGTGGGTGTGTAGTCACAGTGTGAGAGTACTACCGCACAGTCTTGATCCAGCTCTTGGAGCAGAACTGTAGATTCTCATACCCAGCATATTTGCAACGGTGGTTTTCCTCGTGTGTCTCTAGATATGTGAATGTTGTGAATCCATCAGTAATAGTATGTGAATGTTGTGAATCCATCAGTAATAGCCCAGGAAAGAGGAAGGGAATATACAGAGAGGAAAAATATGATCTACTTGTGGGGGAAGTCTTGGGGGGTAAGATGCATGTGATGGGGGAGTGGGGAGGAACAAAGGTAGGTCTGATACACTCCTCTCAGGGCTCCTGGTTGCAAGTGGGGGGCTAATAGGACTGAATGTTCTTTTTTTTAAAAAAGCATGGCAGGAAGAAAACTAGGCTAGAAGCATTTCCCCTGACAGGCTAGTTTTCTGTGTGCAAGGGATGTATTGTATGGGAGGGGCCTGCGGTCTCATAAGCCCCCACCTGCAGTGGTACAGCCCAGAGTCATGTTGTATGACCACTTTAGTGAGAACAAGAGCATTTTTCAGAGTGGGAGATTTTGTCCTGTACCTGCCCTGTACCGTCAGCTTTACGCTCTGGAGTATTCCTGTCTTCGTGGTGAATTGTCTCATTTTGTCACACTTTCGGCCTTTGGGGTCCCTACTCTCGCCCTATGCACAGAGGCCTGGTTCTGAGTGAGGGGTGGACGTGTGTGTGGGCTACAGCACTTCAGATTGCAACTGGGGGAATCATGTGATTGGATACTGACCTGTGTGAAAACAACTCTCTGCATGTAGAAAGCTAGAAAATCAGGGAGAAGAGTTTAGTGCTGTCGCTCAGCGGTAGAGCCCCTGAGTTAGATGGTCCAGGGAGTCGAAATTGGAATAAAGCAGCTACCCAAAGTCCTGCTTTGAAAGGCTTTCCTTTTGAATTTGAATGGCAGGATCTTCCTCCCTCCATGCTGGCTTTTAATTTGCCCCCATGACAGCATCCCTAAAGCATGGGTGAGAGTCTCCCTCAGAGTCACCCATATTTGCAGAACTTTCTGGGTACGGAGTCTGATTCCTAGAGCTTATGGAACTCATGGCCAGGGCCTATGAGAGGAATTTTATCAGGGGGTACAAAGTTTCTTCTGGGCCCATTCCTAAAGGGGAAGGGGGGCAATGGGGTCAGGCAGAAGAGGGGGCAAAATAAGGTAGGGGGAGGGTATTAACAACCACAATCGTCTTCAGAGCAAAGGTCTACTAGGCTTCTTGATGCAGAGCCCAGGTCTACCTGATCATGCAGCATCGGCAGCTAGATAAAGCAATAGGGAAAGCCAAACACACTCCTAAGTCTCTCTAAAATATTTGAAATATAGAAAATCAGTGGCAGAAAATTAGCATCGTTGTATTTAGGCTCATACTAGAAGGAACCAAAATGAACTTCTGCAGCATCTGTAGCCCTGCACCTGTGTCCCTGAGCTTCTAAACACTCCTTCATGGTTATGGGATCCAGGAGCCAAAGAGCTACTGTAGCAAGTCGTTTTCCTCCCAGATTTGACTCTGTGTTCAGGAGGGTCACAGACGCATTCCTGAGCCCAGGGTTAACACTGCATGCACGTGGTTTTCCAGAACATCCTGCACAGGCAGTGAGTTCAGGTGAGAAAGGAAAATGTCAAATCCCAGGAACTTTCTGGGTCCCCTCCATTGGCTCCTGGGTCATCTTTCTGACCCTGGACCTGGGTACAAATTGCCCTCTTTACCACCCCCCCTCTCCTAGGGCCTGCTCATGGCCACATGATGCTCACGGCCGTGCTCATGCTGATGGCCACCTGATGCTCTCCTAAGCCCTGCTCATGGCCACATGATGGCTTTGAAAAGAGCCAGTATATGTTGGCGCTTCCAGACGCTAGGGATCAATAACGGGAGAGTTGTCACTTTTATCTGTGGCTGCTAGATTGAGTGTCTGCAGATATCCACACCTTCCAAGGCAGGCTCTGTTGTTGTCTGAAAACTGCCAGCCTTTGAAAAACGGGCAGGGGGTAGAGGAGGAAAAAGTCTGATCAAGGGCTGGGACTCCTCATGGGAAATGGGTCCCAAAGAGGATGGAGCCAAACAGTGGCCCCCAAATGGCCTGAGATTAACCACCTGCATGTTGAAGGTGAGAGGGGAAAGCCAACATCGGGAGAGGCAGAGTCATTTCTTACAAGCCTTTCTTCACGTTTGCCTATGGGCTCCAGAAACATCTGTCCATGGAATTGGAAGTCTAGATAAACTTCAGTCTGCTTCAACAGAGGTGTTCTCGTCGTTGATCATGATGGTTAGGAATAGAGGCTCCAGATTCACAGGCAGTACACCTCCAAAATGCTAGATAATGGGGAAAAATGATGTCACGGGACAGCTATTACCTTCATGACTTGCTGGGTGATGGGTGGGGGATGTTTCTCGGAGTCCTCTGTTTGGCCGGACATGGGAAACGGGAAGCTGGACTCGATTGGCCTGGCCTGATCTCGCAAATGCCGTCTTTCTATGAATTAATTTGTAAATCTCTTTGGGAAGCCTCCAGGATCAATGGGTAGCCATCCAAGAAACACCAAACTTAGAATTTAGTCGGCTTGAATGAAGAAGCTCGAGCTCGTTTATGCAACTCTGTCCAAGTAAGTGGCACTTTGACTCAGAGTGAAGATAGCTTGCTGCCCAAAGGTGCTTACAATCTACATACGTAGATGTATGTATAGATGTTGGTATGTATACATGCATATATAGGGACGTGAAGTGCTTGAAATCTACCTATTGATGCAGGAGGGACAACTGAGGCAGGGGAGGAGGAGGAGGGCAAGGGATAAACAGGGGAAGGAAGTGCAAATATTTCAGTGCAAGAGGACTGCCCCAAAGAGGTCCCTGCCCCAAAGTGTTTACAATTTAGACATTGCTCAAGGAAGATAACAGAGGAAGGGAAGGGGTAAGGAAGGAAGGTAAATGGGGGAGACGGTGTGTATTTCAGTTGCGTGTACTTTAAGCGGAGTTACAAGCTTTGTCTCTGCTTAAAGGGCTGAGTTGGTCAGGGTCATCGCAGTTTGTGTGTTTCCATTGTTCTAAATGTATGCGCCCATCAGATATTTTGAAAAATAGCCCTACCTCATCTCTAGCCCCTGTGGAACTGCCATGAATCAGCACCTGAAATTCAATAATATCCTGGCCCTAAATCTCCCCTTTCCAGCGTGTGCCTGGTTACCCATACCTGGATCTATTTCTGGCCTAGGAGCTCGTGTTGCATATCACTTACGTAAAGGTCAGGCCAGGCAGAGGGAGGAGGAATGGAGGCGGGTCGACGGTGCCCAGCATATTGTCACCCTTGCGTGCCTTTTGTGGTTCTGCTGTGCTTGAGAGCCCAGAACGGCAGTGTCATGAGAATTTCGGTGTCTGAATTAAATTCCAAGCCAAGTTGCTAGACCTTGTGATGGCAAAATCAGATTTGCAAACGGGTCGACAGTGCCTGGGGTTAAATTGGGGGTTGCTAGTGGCTCAGGAGGACTTGTTGGGGGGGGGCTACGTTTAGATTTCTGTTTAGAGTGTCAGAGACACTCTAGCCCACCACTCTCTGCTCCTCTGTTCTGTCCTCCTCTTCCAGTCCAGAAGGAGAAACAGCAGCAATGGACGCGAGCGATGGAGCTGTGGGCTCCCCACAGATTTGCTGCCTGAGACAACAGCCTTATGGCTGGGCCAGTGTTCATCCAGGAATCTACAGTCGATTGGCCCTGAAACAACTGCACAATGATTGTTGTGGAAGTTTAGAAAATATTGCGCTTACTCAGCACATGTGGGGATCCACGAGGATGATGGGGAACCTGAAGGATTGCAATCGCTCGAGAAAACGTTGAATCATGGAATGTTGGAGTTGGATGGGATTTTGAAGGTCATCTAGTCCACCCTCCTGCTAAGCGGCCGCCCATGTGTCCTCTGGTAAATGGTATCGATGGAAACCCCCTAGGTGGACTGAGGAGCCAGTGGGCTGTAGTCGTAGTAATGGCTATTGCCTGATCTGATATCCCCCCCCATGCTGAATTATTATTAATAGTTTACATAAACAACAATAAGCCTCAGGACACTTCAGTGTATGTGGTGCTTTATGGCTGGTAAAAGGATGGGTCCCTGCCCTGAGGAACTTGCAGTCTAGGAGTGGGCACAAGAGGGGCAGCAGAGGAAGGGAAGGGAGTGGTGGTTGAATAAATGAGGGTTGGAGATGCATTTCATGGATGGGTACATGGGCTGAATAAAACCCTTGCTTTTCCCCCACACTTGGACAGTCCCACAGCTGGGATGAGATGACACTGTTGGCGATAATGCGGCTGAAGCGGTAGGAGGCACTTGGGTGCTTGCCCAGAAACTCCTTTTCTTAATTTTCCCTTGGCACTCCCCCTTTATGTGGTTAAGGTTCCTTCTTCCAACCAACGCCTGCCTGGGGCACCTATTGCCCCATGGGTGGATGGCAGCAGGGGGTGTTAACCTGCCTTGATTTGCTGATTGTCTCACTTACATGAGTCACCTGCTTTGTTTGAACCTTCTCTTTGCTTCTGTTCGGAAGATATACGCTGATCAGTGTTCCTTTGGCTCTTTTTTTTTTTTTCCTTAACAAAAAGCTAAGGTCAGTGAGGTTGGAATGGGGCAGATCCTGCCCTACCAACAACACATTCTGCAACCAGAATATCTCTGTTGGCAACCTTCAGTCTCGAAAGACTCTGGCATCGCGCTCTGAATGGTGGTTCTGGAACAGCGTCTAGTGTGGCCGAAAAGGCCAATTTGGGAGTGACAATCCCTTCCACACTGGGAGCAAGTGCAGTCTGTCCCTGGTCTGTCTCCCTGGCTATGGGCCTTCCTTCTTTACCTCTTTGCCTCAGACTGTTGGCCAAGTGTCTCTTCAAACTGGGAAAGGCCATGCTGCACAGCCTGCCTCCAAGCGGGCTGCTCAGAGGCCAGGGTTTCCCACTTGTTGAGGTCCATCCCTAAGGCCTTCAGATCCCTCTTGCAGATGTCCTTGTATCGCAGCTGTGGTCTACCTGTAGGGCGCTTTCCTTGCACGAGTTCTCCATAGAGGAGAATGAGGTCTCTTGTTATCTGGTGTGCTCCCTGGGGCATTTGGTGGGCCACTGTGAGATACAGGAAGCTGGATTAGATGGGCCTGTGGCCTGATCCAGTGGGGCTGTTCTTATGTTCTTAACTACAATTCCCAGGAGGCCTTGCAGGTCTTCTTGTTTTCTGGTGTGCTCCCTGGGGCATTTGGTGGGCCGCTGTGAGATACAGGAAGCTGGACTAGATGGGCCTGTGGCCTGATCCATTGGGGCTGTTCTTATGTTCTTAAGTGCCTATGTGAAGCCTACCCTTGAACTGACCTGCTGAACTGAAGAGGAACAAGCTCTTCCTACCTTCTATGGGGGTCTTTTTAAGAAAGGAAAAGGATTAAAAATCCTAGAGTTATGGCCTGTCCTCTCTGTCCCCTTGGGAGTGGGCTAGTCTGGAAATGGGACATGGGCTCTGTCACGTCCAAAGCGAGATGCTCACCTTTGAATCAAATGCTAGATAACAGGGGGCTGGATGGGGAATCATATGTGGAATGAAGTATATACTCACTGAGAGAGAGAACGAGAACAGTTGCTGTAGGAGTGGGAAGTGTGTTAGTGATAACACAGGCACTAGCCAATAGACGCTTTCCTTTCATGCCTCCCACCTCCCCAATTCAGACTGAAGTATGTTGAAACAGCTTCGAATTGGATATGTGTTTGTGGCACAGACGGGTGCCACATTCACTTGCCCTTCCTCATCATGTCCAAAGCCACCTTTGCAGGAAACCGTCCTGAGATTTAGATATTGTTTATGCAGCCACCCCTCCCCACCTCCTGCATCTGATACTCGGAAGCGCCGTTAGACTGGAGCTTGCATCCCCGTTCCATCTTTTGGTTCCGGCTCTGCTGCTCTGTGGGTTTCGGGAGGCCCCTTATCATTGAGCGTAAGCTCGAAACGACAGACACTCTTAAATTTCCAATTAGCTTTCAGGTTATGTCGCTTTTTTACAAGAGGCTTGGGAGCCACCATAAAAATTGGATTTGCTTTGGAACAGCCACAGCCGCTCGGGGATTGCAGATGACCTACGGCTTGTCTGCAGTGAAAGGCAGTGAGAGGAGGGGGCCGTCGAAGCCCTTGTAACAAGACTCTGGGTCTGGAGTCTCCCTGCTGAAATCTAGGGTTGTTGCATACAAAGCTGCCTCGCTGGCCATCGAGCTTGACACTGTGTGCTTGACACTGACTGGCAGTGCCTCTCCAACAGTGTGGACGTTTGCTCTGCCCTGTTTGGCAACGCCAAGGATCGAAACCTGGAATCTTCTGCTTGGAAAGGAGATACCCCTTCTTTGGGCTGTAGTCTCTCCCTGAAACTTTTTATTTTTAGGGTGCAGATCTTGAAATGGAAGTGGGCTATCCAGGAGTCACCAAGGAAGCCTAAAATCATAGATTCCTGATGGTCCCTTATTCTCTCTCTCTCTCTCTCTCTCTCTCTCTCTCTCTCTCTCTCTCTCTCTCTCTCTCTCTCTCTGTGTGTGTGCTTTTGTGGGGTAGCTGCATTAGGGCTCCACAGCAAGAACAACGGATGGGGGGAAACTTTTACTGGCTAGACTTAATGGACAGTCCATTATGGACTGAAGGTGCAGGAGGGGAGATTTCAGCTGAAGATCCAGGAGAAAAAACGTCTTAACATTCAGAGTAGTTCGACTAGGAGGTCTTCATGTCTAGGCTTGACAGGCACTTTTTAGAGATGCTCTTGAGACAATTTTCCTGCTTCAAGCAGGGGGTTGGACTAGGTGGTCTTAAAGACCCCTTCCAGCTCTATGGTTCTCCTAGGTTTATCACAGCAAAGGCTTTTGTGCATGAAAAAGGCCACCTGTTGGATGTATGGAGTGCTATCATGGCATGTGTGTCTGTGATTTTTCCAATTTGCTTTTCATTTAAGCATTCCAAACTATCTTCTAAGTACCAATACTTTGACCAAAGACAAGAGAACAAATTTGGGCACACGCAATAGCAATAAAGCTGCCTTAAACCAACGAGCAACTGTGATTGGCTGCGTCTCTCTGGGGTTTTAGGCAGGAGTCTTCCAAGCCCTACCTGCGGATGCTGCTAGGGATTGAACTTGTGGGCAAAGGATGTGGTCGACCACTGAGCTATGCTCTCCCCTCCCACCAGCCTAGGAAGCTTATCTTCTACTAAGTCAGACCCTTGGTCCGTTTGTTGAACACTGACTGGCAGCATCTCTGTAGGGTCTCAGAGAGGGTCTCTTTCTCAGCTCTTCCTGGAGATTGAAATGGAAACTACCTGCCTGCCAAGCTACAGGTCCTCTACACTATTATAATTCTGCTGAGTGAAATTTGGCCCTGTCTAATTTCTTTGCTTCCATTCCTTTTACTTGGAATTGTGACTTAATTTGTCTGCCTTCTTAGCAGACGGCTTTCAGGTTGTTGCCTGGATGGAAAGGCCTGGACCTGCCGCTCTGCAGAACTTCACAGCAGTGAGACACAGTTAGCGAGGTCGGCCAACAGGCCGTGGCCCTTGGCGCGGCCATCTCTCTCTCGAGGTGCTGTGCTGTCACTCAGCCTTTCCGTTCACCTCCTGCTCCCCCTTTTATCTCTTCGGAAACAGCTGGCTGCTTGGGGTGTCGGAGCTGCAGATCTTGCCGTGCTGGCTAAGACCCAGGCTGGGGTCAGGGAATCTTGCCAATTTGGTTGCAGAGCAAAGAGTGGCAGCCCTTGTTCAACGCCGTGGGTCACGGTTTGGGCTAGGTTTGTAACCTGTCCTCTGTTTTCCGGAGCTCTGGTTGGAATTCTGGACCAGGCTCTGTTTGTGGTTGCCGATTGGCCTGTGCCCGTCTCCGGCTGATGACTGCAAGCAACACTGGAGATTCTAACAGGGCCTCCTTGGCTTAATAACATCCCTCTGTGTGTGTGTGTGTATGTGTGTGTGTGTGTGTGTGTGTGTCCGTCCAGAAGTCACTTTGTCCATAAGGCAGGCAGTATCCCAGTAATATAGCAGGGGGTGGGACAGGAACCTGGGGCCAGGGGAAGAGGAGGAGGAGCCAACAGTGGATGAACAGACATGTCTCCAGGGTCTCCTGAGAGACAGTCTGTTTTCCCCCAAAAAACTGCAGGTCTGAAGAGGATTTGAAGAACTTTATCAGGAGAGATAAGATCTTTCCACGGTGCAGGTACCAGAGATTTTGAAAGCCCAACCGGGGGGGGGGGGGGGGCTTTCTTCTCGGAAACCTAATTGTCCGGGACAATATTTGGGAAGGTGCAGTGTCTGCAATCAAGCTGCTGGCTCCGTGCTAAGATATCATATGGAAGAAAAACCATGAAGCGTAAAGTTTAAGTTGGAAATTTAAGATAAGTATGTGTTAATATTGTCCCCGGCTTTGCTTGACTGATTTGGCTAAAAGCCCTGGATATGCTGAAGGCGTTAATGAGAAATTTTTTAAGGACGTTGAAAGTGCTCTTTGTCTTTGTAGTGGAAAAAATCGGTCGTGGATTATAATTATAAATATAATTTGGTGTGTGGACTAAAATCCAGAATTACTTGTGGACATAATTTTTATTAGACTTGAAAGAGTTTTGTCTCCTTGAGACTGTTTCTTTCGTTTTGTTTTTCTCCATTAATCACACTGTTATCTGTAAGAAAAATTCAAAAAATGCCTGACTGAAAAAACATGTGGTGGAAGTAAGGAGAATAATACGCTGTGGACATCTTGTGGATTAGAGAGAAATTGCAAGATGGAGCCTGTTCCGGATATTTGGACTCAAATGATCCTCCAAAATTTGGAAAAATTGCTCACAATGAGAAGGCAGCAGTTGAGTTGGTCCTTGCGGATTCAAGTCAGTTTAAAGACTCTCTCTCAACAGATAGATGTGTGCAAGGAGCAATTGGAAGATGTGAAGAAAACAGAAGATAAACAGAAGGAGAAAGCGGATAAGATCATGGTAAGGAATGAAATCATCATCAGAAGAGTGGATACAGAAATTCAAAGAGTGGAAAATCAACAGGATCTAGAGGAGACGCTGATGGAGATTGAAATAGAGAAGATGGACAGAGTCACATGGGTGCACAAAATACAAAATTTGTTGGAACCAGAAGAAGAAAACGTATCCCACTTAACTGGAAGAATGCCTAATACAAGAAAGTGTGGGCTTATTGGATTCTGTTATGGAGATAAATTATTAAAGATATCACAGGAGAAAAAATGGAAAGAAAGAAAGAAAAAGAAACCTGAGGGTTAACCTTAGGGTTAAAGAAAATTGGAGGATTTTATTTAGTTAATAACTGGTTTAAATTTATTTAAAAAATAAATACATATGAAATTGATATATATGAATTAGAATGAATTAGAAAAAATAGCGGGAAATGTTAGCGTGTGGATGAATTGTTTTATAGGTGGTTATTATGTTAAAGAAAAAAAATGTAATCAGATTGGAGAATTAGATTGCAGAATGGTAAAGAACATATTATAAGAGAGTGTTGGTTTTATTATAATTTGGAAATTAGATTATTATTATTTGATATTAATGAGTAATTGGACTAGTTGAGATGATAAAAAGTGAATATTTAGAAAAGATATTAGAGGGAATTAGGAAAAATCTATTATATTTCATATAAGAAATATATAAATGAGTAGAAGAGTTAGAAGTAGATGGATGAATTGTTTTATATGTTGTTATGCTTTGGTAATTAGATTATTTTGTTTTAATATTAATGAATGATTGAAGTAAGTTTATGTTTGACAGAAAGTGAAAATTTAGAAAATATAGTACAGGGCATTAGGGAAAATTTAGTATATGTTATATAAATAAATGGATAAACTCATAAGAGGCAGTAGTAGATGAGTAGTAGATTAGGAGATATAGTATGATTGATGAGTAATGGTATATGGTATTTAGCACTCCTAAATGTATGTTATATGTTTGTCTGTGTGTGTGTGTTAATTAAAAATAAATAAATAAAGGAACCTGGGGCCAGGGGATGCTATGATGCCCCCGTCATTGAGTCTCTCTCTCTCTCTCTCTCTCTCTCTCTCTCTCACACACACACACACACACACACACACACACACACCCCCGTGCCTGCGCAGATATCCTCTCCTTCATACATGCATGGCCCTGGCTCTGGAAATAGTTCCATTGGGGGCTGTACAGGAATCAGGGTGGGTGAGAGGGGCAATTTCACAGCACTTCTGTGCGCAAAAAGGTCGGCACTGTCACCCCACTGCAGAGATGGCAGAAAACCTCCACTCTGCCACGTGGTTGGGGCGGGGGGATGAGTCCTCCAGCCCTGGCTTAGTTACGCTACTGCAGTATCCTTTGGTGGGGGGGGGGCGGAAAATCCTTTTCTTGCATGTAAAGCCTTCCTCCACCCTCTCTATAAACCACCACCGTCACCCAAGGCAGTGCTTCGGAGCTAACGGAATTCAGTCTCTCGGAAGCAGGGCCGCTTCGGTGGTGGCCCCGCTCTTTTAGAACCCCCTCCCATGTGGAAGCCAGGCGAGCGTCCACACTGCGTCTCTTTAGGCCCCTTGTGAGCCCACAGCTCTCGAGGAAGGCCTTTCCCAGCGATGTGGTCTTCGAGATGCCGCCCGTTTTGTCCGGCGCGGCTTGCGTTCTCTGCTTCCTGCTTCCGCATCTCTGTTTTGTTCTTGTTAATTAGATTTGTCGTGTGGCTGTTGTGGCTTGTTCTGTGTTTTGTATCTTGTTGTTAATTGTTGATTACAAAGTGTTTTCATCTATTTTTTTTTCCCTGAACTGCTTTGGCTCTTAAAAACAACAGGGTTGTGTGTGTTTTTTCGGCGGGGGGGGGGGAAGCTTCTCCGCCGTTCCTGATCTTCCTGTTGAGGACCCCAACAATTTTCTTATGAGCTTCAGAATGTCTGTGCCCCCCCCTCGTTTGCAAACTGCCAGTATCAGGTATCGCGTGCATCTGTTCTGCCAACAATAACCAGAACGGTGAACCCTGACTGTTTCTGGAAAATATTCCTTTTTCAGATTTTCCCCTGCCTCTCTCTGCAAGTAGCAATTAGATTAATGTTACAGCTCCAGAAGTCTAGAGCAAACATAAATTTCGCTTCCTCTCCTTTTTTTTTGCGGGGTGGATGCACAGGGCTATAATTTGGCAAGTGGTTTTTGTCTTGGCGAGCTGCCTCTCCCAGCAAGCAAAAATACCCTGTGGTTCTTGTCTTAGGGAAGCAAGTTTTTTTTTTGGGGGGGGGGGGGTTTAGGATTTGTTCCTTTCTGGAAGCAGAGCCTTCCAGAGAGGCAGCCTGACTGGCCGGAACTGACTTAACAGTCCCTCGCGTGCTGTCATCGGGGCCCAACCTTTTCCTGGATCCTCCTGAAACAATAACCGACGGCGGTAATAAATAATTCGTGCAGCTTGCAAATAAGTGGACCCAGTTGAATTTGTTCCCAGATGTGATTGATTGGGGGCAGAAGGGAGTGGAGCTGGAGCCAGGCCAATATCTGGGCAAAATAGACCTATTACTCGGTGTCTGTTTCCTATACATATATATTTTTTTCACTTAACACTTGGCCTCGCGCAGTGCAGGGCTGAGGTGGAGCTGATTGCTCGTTGGATCTTTTAAACTCTGCTCTGCCGGTCCATTTTATGGCTGGCTGCTGTTAGAAGCCTCTTTACACTCCTGAATGAGGTGACCATCTTCTCTACCTCCAGCATCTAGACACCCAAAGGTAGACTGCTCTTGCACATGGAAGTTCCATTTAGCTGAATGGCCATCGGTAGAGCTGTCTTTTTTAAATGAGTGTGTTTTTCCAGAACCTTAAGGAGGTGCTTTTTGCCGAGTCAGAGGCTGGTTGATTTAGGTCAGCATTGCCTGAAATCTGTACTTGTTGTCTGGTAAAATTCCCCTTTATGCTTTGGAGGTGAGCAGCCACAGTTGTGATGAAATGGTCATCTCTGATCAAGCTTCCCCGATCTCTGCATGGGCTGCTTTCTTCTCACCCAGTCCTTATGGATGTGCCAAAATTGTGCTTGACTCTACCGCCGCAGGGGAAGACTCGTCGCTGGCAGCAACTCCAGGGTTGCGGACGACGCTGCTTACAGCAGTCTTGTAAGGAAAGGCAGTATCATTATGCCCATTCTACAGATGGGGAAGACTGAGGCTGAATAAGAGTGACTTGCCTAAGTTTGCTAATGTGTTCGTGGCAGAGGCAGGGTTCAAACTGGGAAGTCCTGATGGTCAGCACAGCCCCTCGGCCAGTACACTACCAGCAAGGTCCGATGGTGTGTTGGACACTCGGCCCCTATAGTCTTCAACAGACTCTTTTTGAATAGCCATAAGCAAGCCGTAGAACCAGGAAACAATCCCAGCAGCTTGGGTGGAGTTCACTTCTTTTATGACATGTCCAGTGCTATAAAAACACAGTGAAGGGATGCGGGAGGCTGAGGTTTTTTTTCCTGTGGCTTGTGCAGCCAGGGAAGGTGATTTGGAAAAACAATGAATCGGGGCATTTCAGTCTGAACCGTTGCCCTTCGGAGTCTTTGTGTAGCTTGGTTTGTGTAAAACAAACAAACGAAAAACCAAACCCAGGAACAAAAGGGGTACAGATGACCATTTCATTGTACGTATATTTGGCTTGAAATCTGTACTTGTCGACTGGTAAAATTCCCCCTTATGCTTTGGAGATGAGCAGCCACAGTTGTGATGAAGCGGTCATCTCTGACCAGGCTCAGACTGGCAACCTTCAGTCTCGAAAGACTATGGTATAAGCCTACAGCACCTGGTATTCCCAAGTGGTCTCCCATCCAAGTACTAACCAGGCCTGAGCCTGCTTAGCTTCCGAGATCATGGTATAAGCCTACAGCACCCGGTATTCCCAGGCGGTCTCCCATCCCAGTACTAACCAGGTCTGACCCTGCTTAGCTTCCGAGATCAGACAAGATCAGACAGCATGTGCAGGTACTCCTTTCATTTCCCCCAGTCCTGATGGATGTGACAAAATTGTGCTTGACTCTACCACTGCAGGAGAGGACTCGTCGCTGACTCCTTCCCTGGGCAATGTTTCATTGCAAATGGAAAACTAACATGATTTAGGGCACAATCCTAACCTGCTTGCCATCATTGGCATAGCTGTGACAGTGGGGCATGTGCTGCATCCTGCAGTTGGGAGGGGGCAGTCATGGAGGCCTCCTCAAGGTAAGGCAATGTTTGTTCCCTTACCTCGGAGCTGCATTGCGTTTATGTCAGTCCTGGAAAATTGGTTAGGATTGTAGCCTTAGTCTAGCTGCCTCCCTGAGATACTAGTTTTCTAGCTTCAGGGAAGGAGGCATGTTTCGTTTCAGTCTCAGCCTGATGTGGTGGTTAGAGTGTTGGAGTTTGAGCAGGAGTAGAGGCAGAAACAACCAAGGAAAGGGGGTGAGAGGGAATGTGTGTGTGTGTGTGTGTGTGTGTGTGTGTGTGTGTGTGTGTGTGGCAGGAAGTGGGGGCCACATTTGGCTGTCTGGTTCAGGCGTCAAAATGTCAGGCCAGTGTGCTAATCTGGGCAAGATCTCTTGCTAACTGGGTCAAGTGGCACCTTTCAAAGTGGTGTCCTCTTATATTTAGAAGGGGGAGAGCAAGTGACCTTCTTCATCCCAACATGGGGTCTTTCCCATTGGCTGCTGCTGGGGTCTCTTCTGTATTTTTAAAAAAAATTGTGGGCCCTTTGGGGGCAGAGAACCGTTTACTGATATATTTTACTACGTACACCACTTTGCAAACTTCTCCTGCCGAAAAGCGGTATATAAGTATTCTTAATAACAAAAGGATAGTATGTGGCAGCAAAAGAAAATAGTTGGCAACCTTCAGCCTCAAAAGAATATGGTGTAAATCTACTGCACCCGGTATTCCCAGGCGGTCTCCCATCCAAGTACTAACCAGGCCTAACTCTGCTTAGCTTCCAAGATCAGACAAGATTGGGCATGTGCAGGGTAACAGTTGCTGCAATGAAAGCAGCAATTCAGCTGCTCTCCACTGTGTCTCAAACCACAATTCTCTCTGAGCTGTTAGGAGTTGTGCCTGCAGGCGAAGATGGCTGGAGGCCTCTTAGAGGAGCGCATGGATCCTAGACATCGAGAGGACCTGTGGATGAACTCCTCTTAGCTTCTTGGGCTGGTCTGGCCGGGCGTGGAGCGACCACCTAGCAGGCTCGTTTGCAAAACAGGCAGGCACCAACGAAGGAGAGCCGCATCTGTCAAGCATTTGGCTTCAAGCACTGACCTTTGGGAAACCGATGAATGTTCCCCTGAGCATCATGTCCCACCTTTCCCCTTTTCTGCGTAGGAAGAAAAGCATTCTTTGCGCCTTACGCATCCTCCTTTCTGACTTGGCCCAGCGCACAAGATCTGACGGAGATCTCTTGCCTCGCCTTGCTTGCTCCGTTGGTGACGTGACTGCCGACATGAACATGACACGTGGGGCTGGACCTCCCACTGCACCTCAGTCGTTAATCTGTCCCTCTTCCCTTGTTAACTCTCCACTTGCAAAGTTCATGCCTTCTTAAAATGACTTTCTACAAAAATCTAGCCTTTCAAGGGAGAGGATTGCAACCTGTTCTCCTTGACACACTAGCTTTCTATGTGCAAGAAGTCAAGGTTTTTTTGCATAGGCTTGGTTTGAGTGATTCCAGAGGTCACCTGCTCCCACCAGCATCTTTTCCCATTATAGTCTGCTACACCTGCCAGAGTTTCTGTGATGCCACCTGCTTTTTCTGGGAAGCTTTTGGCCCAGGCCCCTATTCCTCCACTACACTGCAGCTAGGATTCCCAACTTGGACTGAATGTATTCCTCAAGACATTCCCCCCTCTGCCCCAACAGAATGTTAATTCCAGAAGGCTCGGTTAAAATTGTCAGGCTTTCTTTCAGTAGTAGTCTCCAGTAGTTTGGAGGGTTGACATCCTGACTGTAACTAAGCCAAACGGCCCGATCCTACCTGGTCTTGTGCTTGCCGCCGAGAGACTGCCATTTCATGGCAGCAGCAGTGGGGAGGCACCAGCATTGAGGCCAGCACTGGTGGGCTCTGGGTCTCCGTGCTGGTCAGAGGAGCCATGGGATCCAACAGTGGTGTGTATCATGCCACTGAGCGGTGCAGGGGTGTTTCGGGGAAGGGAGAGGGTGAGGAGGGGGCAAAACTAGGTGGTGGGAGGGTGGTGGGAGGACTGTTCCAGGACAGTTCCAATTTGGGAGAAGGTGAGGACAGTAAGAACATAAGAACAGCCCCACTGGATCAGGCCATAGGCCCATCTAGTCCAGCTTCCTGTATCTCACAGCGGCCCACCAAATGCCCCAGGGAGCACACCAGATAACAAGAGACCTGCAAGGCCTCCTGGGAATTGTAGTTTAAGAACATAAGAACAGCCCCGCTGGATCAGGCCATAGGCCCATCTAGTCCAGCTTCCTGTATCTCACAGCGGCCCACCAAATGCCCCAGGGAGCACGCCAGATAACAAGAGACCTGCAAGGCTTCCTGGGAATTGTAGTTAAGAACATAAGAAGAGCCCCACTGGATCAGGCCATAGGCCCATCTAGTTCAGCTTCCTGTATCTCACAGCGGCCCACCAAATGCCCCAGGGAGCACACCAGATAACAAGAGACCTGCAAGGCCTCCTGGGAATTGTAGTTTAAGAACATAAGAACAGCCCCGCTGGATCAGGCCATAGGCCCATCTAGTCCAGCTTCCTGTATCTCACAGCGGCCCACCAAATGCCCCAGGGAGCACACCAGATAACAAGAGACCTGCAAGGCATTCTGGGAATTGTAGTTAAGAACATAAGAACAGCCCCACTGGATCAGGCCAGAGGCCCATCTAGTCCAGCTTCCTGTATCTCACAGCGGCCCACCAAATGCCCCAGGGAGCACACTAGATAACAAGAGACCTCATCCTGCTGCCCTCCCTTGCATCTGGCATTCTGACATAGCCCATTTCTGAAATCAGGAGGTTGCACATACACATCATGGCTTGTAACCCATAATGGATTTTTCCTCCAGAAACTTGTCCAATCCCCTTTTAAAGGCATCTAGGCCAGATGCTGTCACCACATCCTGTGGCAAGGAGTTCCACAGACCAACTACATGCTGGGGACATCTGTAAGTATCCAGATTCTTCACCACATCTTGTGGCAAGGAGTTCCACAGACCAACCACAGACAGTGACAGAGTCTGCCGCTGGATCTTATCCCCATCCTGGGTCTGAAGGCCCTACATGGGCCTACTCAGTTTTGGACCAGCAATTGAGCTGGTGCAGATCTGAGTAGACCCATTGCGGCTGCTGGGGCTTGACATGAAGTAAGGGAACAAATGTTCTCTTGCCTCAAGGAGACATCTGGCTGCTTCCTTGCCCCCGCAGGGTACAGCAATGGCTGTTTTGATGCCCGTGTACCATTAGGATGGGGCTGTAAGTAAAGTGATCAATTCACTGCATCTTCCTTCTCAGCCTTTCCCAGCTTCCCCTGCTGCCTCCCTCGTGTCGCTCTTCGATCACAGATGCTTCGACGCCAGGACCCGAACACCAGGTGCGCGGATTGTGCTGTGGTTTTATCAGATTTGCGGTTGGCTGTGTGCCAGGGAGCCTCTGTACTTCGAGGAAACTTCCGGGTCCTTTGGGTCATTTTCTTTGGGTTCCGTTTTGGGCGTCCGGTGGTCTCGACCTGACCTCCGCCAACAAGTCGGAAATGACCAGGACCTGCTACACTTCGGTCAAAAATCTGGATGTACGGCATCGCTAACCATCACTCAAACGTCAGTTTTCAACTTGTCGTATTATGGTTTGCAGGGGGAATTACTATTGATTGATTTGTGCAGTTGCTGGAGCGGGCAATTTTCTAGGATGGATGATGGCTCAGGGCACAGGGGGAAGTTTGTGTGTGCCTGTCTTTGCGGCGTTTGGCCCGAAGTGGGATAATATTTTTGAAATGGTGATGGGCTTCTCCCCAGCCGCTCCTTGCTCCTAATGCCATTTCAGTTTCTCCTTGTCTGTTCTCTCCAATCTTTTTTGCCTCCTCCTGCTGCCTTCCTCTGGGCTTAATAAACTCCTCTTCCAGCCAGAAAGAGCTCTGAGGAGACAGGATCTGTCATGGCAAAAATGTTTTCAGGTGCCACTTTCTTCCCGCTTCTGTGGTTTGATGACTCCTCTGAGGAATAGAATTTCGCTTAATCCCTCCTTCTTAAATGTCGAAAAAAACACACGATCTCTTGGCTTTGATTAACGTAACTGCACGGGGAACTTCCTTCTGCCACATTTGGGTGGCTTGGTAGGGATTTCTCTGTGCGATCCCACATATTTTATGATTCCAAGGCAATTGGTATGGGGAGGTGGGTGGTCTCCTCATGGGGACCCTCTGATCATATTTTCTTGTTTCCAAAAATTTGCATTTATTATATTTCCACCACCTGAGCTGGTTGGTTGGCAACCTTCAGTCTTGAAAGACTATGGTATAAGCCTACAGCACCCAGTATTCCAAGCCGGTCTCCCATCCAAATACTAACCAGGCCTGAGCCTGCTTAGCTTCTGAAACCAGACAAGATTGGGAAGTTTTTATGGGTATTTTTACAGGTTACAAGTTTACAAGTTACAAGTCACAGTAGGTATGTGCAAGTTCTTGGTTTTAGAGGCAGGCTGCCTCTGATTGCCAGATGCAGGGGAGGGCACCGGGACGCAGGTTGTGTCTGTTGTCTTCTATCCTCCCTGGGGCATTTGGTGGGCCACAGTGAGATACAGGAAGCTGGACTAGATGGGCCTTTGGCCTGATCCAGCGGGGCTCTTCTTATGCTCTTATGTAGGGTAGCCTGAGGTTGTCTAAAGCAGTGGTTCTCACACATTTAGCATTGGGACCCACTCTTTAGAATGAGAATCTGTCAGGACCCACCAGAAGTGATGTCATGAACAGAAGCAACATCATCAAGCAGGAAAATTTTTAACCATCCTAGGCTGCAATCCTACCCACATTTACCCAGGAGTAAGTCCCATTTACTATCATTGTTCAAAGAATATACATAGTAGCTTGTTAAAAGAACAGAATGTAACATTTCCCCAAATGCAGTCACATACCAGGGTAGCATCAAGTCTAACAGATTAAAAAAGAAATATTGAAATGAATGGGGACCCACCTGAAATTGGCTTGTGACCAACTAGTGAGTCCTGACCCACAGTTTGAGAAATGCTGGTCTAAACCGACTGGAATCGGGTCTTTAGGGTGTCGAGAATCTTTCCTAACTTTGGTTTGAGGTGCAGAAATTGAACCCGGAAAATTCTGTGGGCGAACCTCCTTTCCTCCAAGGAGCTCCAAAGACTTATCTAATGGTTTCCCTCACAAATGACCCTGCGAGGTAAGCTTGGCTGAGGATGGGCAAGGCCAGTTTGCCAAGTCTGTTTTGCGCAATTGATGTGTTGTGTTCTGCTGGGGGCAGTGCATTCTGTGCACTGCCCCTTTAAGTGTAGTATAGCTTCCAGATTCCCCCTCCTTTCTTCTCTGGGCTTGGCAAGATTCTGCCACAGGCCCTTGATAGGAGCACTGCCAGAGAGCTGCATAGAAACTTGTTAACAAATCTAGCCGATAGCCCAGTCCTAACCAACTTTCCAGCTCCAATGCAGTGCAGCTCCAAGCTCAGGAAACAAGCATTCCCTTACCTTGAGGAAACATCCATGACTGTCCCCCATACAGCGTGTGCCCCATGGACACAGCTGCACCAGTTAGACAGGATTGGGCTGTAAGTTACCAAGACTTTTGTGAGTCTGAATAGAGTAATTAAGGTGGTTTAGCAGCCAGATATTTTCCCAGGCAAGATGTGACATCAATAACTTTCCCCTGATGTTTCTCCCTGACAATCAGCGTTCAGAGAACACGGTCATCTTCTTTGCCATTGTGGCTAATAGGTGTGGGTCTCTCTCCAAAAATTTGCCCTTTGAAGGGCCTCCAAGCTGGTGCGTCATGTAACGGTGAGTTCCACAGGCTGCTGATTCATTACAGGTAGACACGCACCCCTTTGCCTCTCGTGAATTTGCCGTCAGTCAGTTTCACCCGGCTACAGCAGTTTTTCGTATAGCGAGGGAGGGAGAAGGGAAATCTCTTTTTCCATGCTGTGCAGAGTCGTCTGTGCCCCCTTTGGTTGTCTCTTTCCAAGCTACCAAACCGGGTGGTAGTATCAGACTCTGCAGGACCTCGGACAGCTCTCCATGAAAGCAGATGTTTT
>NW_027101383.1:0-66939 GCF_035046505.1 Tiliqua scincoides | reverse complement strand
GGTGGAGGTGTGTGGAAATTATTCTGGAGTGAAATTTAAATGTTGGGGAAGTATCCATGATACAACATCCCCCATTTTCATATATTTTGCTTTATCTGAGGCCATAAAAGGACTCACCCCCTTATTTGAAAATACTTTAGTGAATCCTGGAGTTAATCCAATACAACCATTTTGAAAAGTTAGATAAGTGACTGAGAGTTGCCATTTTAAGCATGCTGACTGGTTTGTGAATACCGATACTGTGGGTCACTGTTCCTGAACCCTATATCGATTTCAAAGATTTTCTCTAAACGGATGGATCGTGATCTCAAAAAGAGTCTCAAGAGTGATCACTCTCCCCAGAACAATACGGCAGTTTGTGATGGCTTAACCACCATATTACCACCATGTAAAAACTGAAGGGTAACATGGCCTATTTGAGTGATACAGTGGGACAACCAGAACAATTAATACACAAACAGGAAGAGGATCAATATAGTTACAACACTAATATTAGGAATATGATGGGTTACTACATCAGATTTCATTATATACCCTTGCAGAACCTGAATCAATGGATAACATGGGGAGGGATTGGAGTTCAGTGGCAGAACCCTGCTTTGCATGCAGAAGCTCCCAGGTTGAGTCCCTCACACCTTCAGGTAAGGCAAGGAAAGACCCTGGTCTAAAATGATGCAGTCCATAAAGACAATATCAACCTAGATAGGACAAAGGATAGGACCAAGAACTTCACGTGGCCCTGGACTCCCTTGCCTTTGGCAAGGCACCTGGAAAAGACAGCATCCCTGCTGAAGTCCTAAAATGCTGCAAAGAGATCGTCATCACTGAGCTGCATAAAATCCTCTGTCTCTGCTGGAGAGAAGGTGGAGTACCTCAAGACATGAGGGATGCAAACATCATCATGCTGTACAAGAACAAAGGTGACAGGGGTGACTGCAACAACTACCACGGCATCTCTCTCCTTAGCGTTGTAGGAAAGTTGTTTGCCCGAGTTGCACTAAAGAGGCTCCAGGTACTTGCAGAGAGCGTCTATCCAGAATCGCAGTGTGGTTTCCGAGCCAACAGGTCCACCACTGATATGGTATTCTCCCTTAGACAACTGCAGGAAAAATGCAGGGAACAACGACAGCCACTCTTTATAGCCTTCATAGATCTCACGAAGGCTTTCGACCTGGTCAGCAGAGACGGCCTCTTCAAGATTCTCCCCAAGATCAGATGTCCACCCAGGCTGCTCAGCATCATCAGATCTTTCCACAAGGACATGAAGGGCACTGTTGCCTTTTATGGCTCCACATCAGACCCCTTTGACATCCGAAGCGGAGTGAAGCAGGGCTGTGTTCTTGCACCAACTTTGTTTGGGATTTTCTTCGCTGTCCTGCTGAAGCATGCCTTTGGAACTGCAACAGAAGGCATCTATCTCCAGACCAGATCAGATGGAAAGCTCTTCAACCTCTCCAGACTGAGAGCAAAGTCCAAAGTCCAGCTGAAATAGCTGCGTGACTTCCTCTTTGCCAACGATGCAGTTGTCACTACCCACTCTGCCAAAGAGCTCCAGCAGCTCATGGATCGTTTTAGCAAGACCTGCCAAGATTTTAGACTGACGATCAGCCTGAAGAAAACACAGGTCATGGTTCAGGATGTGGACTCACCTCCCTGCATTACAATCTCTGCCCATGAACTGGAGGTTGTCCATGACTTTGTGTACCTTGGCTCAACGATCTCCGACACTCTTTCTCTCGATACCGAGCTAAACAAACACATCGGTAAAGCAGCTACCACATTTTCCAGACTCACAAAGAGAGTCTGGTCCAACAAGAAGCTGATGGAACATACCAAGATCCAGGTCTACAGAGCTTGCGTCCTGAGTACACTTCTGTACTACAGCGAGTCATGGACTCTTCGCTCACAACAGGAGAGGAAACTGAACACTTTCCACTGCGCTGCCTCCGATGCATTCTCGGCATCACCTGGCAGGACAAAGTTCCAAACAACACAGTCCTGGAATGAGCTGGAATCCCTAGCATGCATGCACTGCTGAAACAGAGACGCCTGCGTTGGCTCGGTCATGTCGTGAGAATGGATGATGGCCGGATCCCAAAGGATCTCCTCTATGGAGAACTCGTGCAAGGAAAGTGCCCTACAGGTAGACCACAGCTGCAATACAAGGACATCTGCAAGAGGGATCTGAAGGCCTTAGGAGTGGACCTCAACAGGTGGGAAACCCTGGCCTCTGAGCGGCCCGCTTGGAGGCAGGCTGTGCAGCATGGCCTCTCCCAATCTGAAGAGACACTTGGCCAACAGACCGAGGCAAAGAGGCAAAGAAGGAAGGCCCATAGCCAGGGTGACAGACCAGGGGCAGACTACATTTGCTCCTAGTGTGGAAGGGATTGTCACTCCCAAATTGGCCTCTTCAGCCACACTAGACGCTGTTCCAGAACCACCATTCAGAGCGTGATACCATACCGAGACTGAAGGCTGCCAACTACTAGGACCAAGGATCTGACTCTCTGTAAGGTAGCTTCCTATGTTCCTACACTTACCAGAAAGAACAATTGCCATTCATTTCTTTGTGATTTGAAACATTAATTCTGCCTTGCATTCACAGGCATTTTAAGCCAATAGAACAGATCTCTCTTTTTGGGGATGGAATACAACTAAACTTTCCAGAGCTTTGAATTATTATTACCTAGGGAGCTCGATTATTTTCTCATTCTGTTAAAATAAACTTTTCGCTGTTTTCTAATTGTATTGCGAGAGATAAAGAGGGAACCAAATAGAGGAATATTGACATGATGTGGGATCCATTTCCCTCAGAGATGGATAGGTGCATTACACAGTCTAATCCCCAGGATGTGGCTTCTGATCTAATTAGACAAATATTAACTATGCTTCACATTCAGGACCTACAAGACCTACCACCAAAACAAAACATTGTCATCCTAAATTGGGGGTCTGTGGAGATCTTGACAAGGCCAACAGCACAATCCTATGCACGTTTACTCAGAGGTAAGTCCAACTTGGTTCAGTGGCCCCAGAATGGTCTGGGCACAGCTCAAAGTACTGTGGATGCCATGTCTCAAAGTGCCTTAATTCTGTACTCAAACAGCCCAACTGAATGGGAGTCTTACAGCACAATCCTAACCAGGTCTACTCAGAATTAAGTCCTATTGTGTTCACTGGAACTTACTCCCAGGAAAATGAGATTATGATTGCAGCCCTAATGTAAGAAGAGCCCTGCTGGATCAAGCGAAGTGCACATCTGGGCCAGCTTCCTATATCTCACAGTAGCCCATCAGATAACTCTGGGAGCATACAAGACAACAAGAGGCCGGTATCCTGCTGCCACCCCCTTCCATCTCACATTCAGAGAGAAGCTATTTCTGAAACCTGGACGCTCCCGACCATTTGAACTAAGCTCAGATTGTGGGAGGTGGGATCTGAGCAGTAGCCAGGAATGTGATTGTGCTCACAGAATGCAAGCTGTTTAGTAAAACTTATACATCTGCAGGGAAATGCATTTAGGAGTAGTTAGTATTTTCCAAAGGTTCCCAAAGGTTTGAGAGAAGAAAGAGGAAGAAAGTGTGGCTGACTTCAAAAAATAAAAGTATTAACTAAACTGATATCATAGGCAGGAAGTGAAGGGGGGGGGGGAACTGACCAAGTTGAGTATCCTGTACTTGGAAAAGGCTATTGAATTCTAATTTTATACTTATGCTACTTGACATATATTGCCACAGTTGAGCAGGACTTAAATTCAATTTCAATCCCAGTGCTTAATTGATTTAGCAGTGACAAAATAAGAAGCGTCATTACCCTGTTTAGTTTTATTGTGAGTCACTTGAGTGATGCAAATAGAAAAAAGCAACTTATACGTAAAATGAATAAGAATCATTTACATCATGTTCAGACCACACTTCAGCTCCCTGGGATCAAACCCTGAATTAACTGAAATATACTCCAGGGAAGGAGAGAATCTGTTGAAAAGCTGTTCTCTCTTGAGAACCATTTATATAGCTTATTCTCCCCTTCCTATTCCAACTCATGCTTGGGTGTATGAAGCCTTGCACAGCAGAATGAAGCTGGCATTTTCTGATTTTTCTCAACCTCTTTCTAACCTTTCACTTTTGCAACAATTATGGGGCATTGTCTCTTGCAACATATGCTAGCAGTACAACATGTTCCACAACATTTAATTCCTTTTCCCTGCTGCCATTCTTGAGCTTCACGGCTTAATGATACAGAGTCAGTAGATCACAATATGACCCTGTTAATATTTTTAATGCCATTTTTACAAATTACACCATAATGCACCGATTACCAGGATGAAAGCAAAATCTCGGCTGCGTCTGTCTGGAGCCCAAATAAAAGAACGTTTGAACATCTGTTCATCCTACAAATGTCTTTAAAAGCTTTGATTTTCCTGTAATCATTTGGTTCCACCATTTCACTCGTTTTCTGAATGTGTATCCAACAGCCTCAGGACAGTAGCCAGAGATCGGTGGTAATAGTACATTATAATCAAAGTTCCTGGGTGCACTTCTGTTTTCTTTTCAGAATTAACTGGAAGGGGAGGGGGGAAAAGTTCTTAGTTTTCTGTCGTTTATTAGTACTGAGCTTCCCATGGTACGCAAAGTAAAAGTACAGAATAGCCTTCAGTGAGAGGATTTAAAACAGAATCTGAAAGCAAAAGGGTATTTTTCATACAAAGTGAGTTATTGGGAGTTGAACTAGTCTCTACTGCAGATTATTCTCTCCCCCCCCCCACACACACACACAGAGGTCAACATAGGGGCTATGGAATTCGGCCCTTTGAGAAGCAGTTTAAAACCAGGACTGCAGTAGTAAAGAAGTGCCTCTAAGCATGTTCAGATTGTACCTCATTGTACCATTGAGCAAACAGTCAGCTCCAACACATAGAAGAAGGGGAAATGCTTCAAGCCCTAATCTCTCTCTCTCTCTCTCTCTCTCTCTCTGTGTGTGTGTGTGTGTGTGTGTGAGAGAGAGAGAGAGAGAGAGAGAATGAATGCTTGTAATGGCGTAATCATCCAAGTGAGATTTGCATCTTCCTTTATGCAGTAGCTTTTGTACAAAATTATGTTGAAGCACTATAACTATAGAATGGCAAGAAGCAAATCTGGACCAACTATTGCAGAAAGTGTTAACATGCACAGTTAAACAAATGATCCACATGCTTTGTTACAACTGAGCACCAGTTCAAATTTTCAAAAACAGGGTATTTCTGACTCAGAAGGAACATTCAACATATTATCACACATCATCTGCATCAAAGCAGAATGTATTATCCCACAACTTTGAAAATGGTCCAATTCTGGGAAATCGCCCAAATGCATAAAAAGAAAACTTGAAAACAATGTAAAATTTTTACCCATAAATACAGTACTTTTAAAAGTCTATGCTTTAATTGAAATGGATGGGAATCAGAACAGATCAATTTTCTTGATAGGTCCTGGTCTTTGATCCTTGGCATTTTATACTTCAGCTGTGTCATAAAATCCAGTCTCTTATGCAAAACCTTGCCATGAAAGTGGATCACATTGTGAAAAATTAGGGAATCTTCTCCTTCAGTTTCACTAATATATTCAGTGGACAGTGGATGCCAGTGATGCATTGACAATGGTGGAAAGTTTCAGGAATTCATGTAGGTTCAATCAGTTCCTAGGCAGGGTCATGGAGAGCTCATACTGCCTAACGTCAGGGGTTCCCAATTAATGGCCACAGGCCACACTCTGCCCAATACATTTTGACCAGTTCGCTGAGCCTAGTAGCATTATAATCACATGGCAGCCTCTACTCCTTTGTCTTCTTCCCCCACCACGTACCTTCTTCCGCTGGATGAAGTGATCCCTAGGCTGAGTTGCTCTTGCTGAGAAAGCAAGAAATAGCAAGCAGTCCTGCAGTTGCCAGCTTTGCTCATATTTTTCTGCTAGAGTACAAGTTCTTAGAGTCATGTACAAAATGTATACAGTATGCAATTTTCTATAATTGACCTGCTCCAATTGACAGAAGAACATGACCGATGCTGCAATCCTAACCAACTTTCCAGCACTCAAGAGCAATGCAGCTCCGAAGTAAGGGAACAAACATTCAGGCTCCAATCCTAACCACACTTTCCTGAGAGTAAGCTCCATTGAACAAAATAGGGCTTACTTCTGAGTAGACCTGGTTAGGAAGTTACCTTGAGGAGGCCTCTGTGACTGCCACTCAACTGCAGGATGCAACACATGCCCCATTGGCACAGCTGTGTCAGTGCTGGAAAGCTGGTTAGGATATGGGCCTAAATGATGTGGTCCTGGAGCTGAAAGTATGGGGACCCCTACTTTAAGTGATGATCTTGACACCTGTCCATTTTAAAGCACTTGAAGAGAGGAGATACTATGAGGGAAAAGGTCTGACAAATCTGTATCCATTAAATTTATTGGAGAAATTGCAGGATTTTGCAAGCTTCCTATTTCTTTGGTGGTCTATCTGCTGGCTTTGAATAAGGAATTGGAGTGGAAGAGTAGATTGAATGGAAACTGAGAGCCAAGTAGACTTCTTGTGTTGAGAGCCGGTGTGCTGCACTGATTATGAGCATGATTTGAAAGCCTGAAGTTCAGCTTTGGCTCAGCCACGAGCACCCTGGGTGACCCTGAGCAGACCCATTATCACCTCAGCTCTTCTTCTGTAACATGCAGATTTACAATACTGGCCTACCTTTACAAATTTATTTGCAAGAATTACTAAGCTAATATACACCAAGTGCATATAACACAGAAGCAAAATGCAGCATATAAATCCTAAATTAGGATTAATGAATAAAGTGTGCCAGAAAGCATAAACGGAAAAAAACTGGGTCTAGAAGCTTCAAAAGATGCTACACTGACCACATAACCTCTTGGGTAGGTTCTCATACAAAGGCCTCTCTCCGCAGCATAGAGAAAATATTGCTATGAAGGGCTCAGGCAAGAAAAGGAAGTGCAATTTTTCCTCAACAAAGATAACATTTTTTTTTCAGTGGGTCTGGTAGCACCAGTCATACTAAGTAATAACTGAATTCACCTGTCTAATTCCTCGTGGATTATGCTGAAAGTATACCCCGTAATCCTAAAAGATGTGTGAAAGCTTTGGCTGGGACTCACTCACTCAGCAGAAATAGCTTGAGATCACTCCACACAGCACTTTTCTCTGTTTTGATTTAAAGAAGCACTGTCCAAACTAGGTTAGGCACCAAAATGAGCATGTTGCAAATCTGCTCTGTAGGAAATGTCCTCAGGGCTATCTTTTTAGTTTGCTGTTCCTTATATAGCAGACCGTAACCACTGTACTGTGCTGCCAAAGGATACCACATAAAGCAAATATGTTTAAGAATTTAAATGCTTCTTAAATATTGTGGCTCTCAAACACATCTCTTTTGGCTATCAAACATCTGAAGTTTATCATATGCGTCTCTTACATTAAGCAAGTTTGGTCACCCCTGATATATGGAGAGTCAAAGCCTAGCAAGTTTATCAATGCTCCATAGCCTTAGCTCTACCACTCTCATTTCTGGATTTGCTGGAGGACGAGTGGATTTTTCTGCATAGGAGAAGGATGTGGAACCAAACAGATAAATAAAAGGCTTACAAATTCAAAGAATTGTCTTTATATTTAAACAAAAGTGAAGCAATCTTTGCTTAGTTCTCATGACAATTTGGCAACAACAATTAAGATGGTTTCAGAGATTGTGAGCAGCATTTTTCTTCAGCAGGACTTCTTAATTCTGGATAGCTTATTTTTGCAGTATTCCTACTGAAAAACATTAGCCAGAAGATTCAGAAAGCTTGTGCAAAAAGATTATACAAAAGAAGTTCTGAACCCTTGAAACAGCAAAGGTTAGCAACATATATCATGGAATTATGAACATCCTTGAGAATGTTCAGACACTGAAGCCAGTTATAAATGGTGCTCAAGATACAAACCTCATTTGCAAAATAATCCTTCCCTTACTAATAGCACATTTGGATTATCAAACATAAAAGTATATAAACACCTAATTTAGTTTCACCATGCACAGTGAATACATTTTGCCTTCCTTTCAAGTCAAAGTGGTAAAATTTCACTTATAGTTTGATTTTCTGACTATCACAAAGCATGAGAAAATTCAAATTAAAAAGAAAGTATATACTATAAATGCATTTGCTTTAGCTGTGGAAAGAAATCAAACAACTTTAAACAGGTGACATCTACCTGCAGACTGGATCAGCAAGACCAGAAATATATACAGCCTCTGCAGACTAGCTGAGGCCGACAAGAATGGTAAGAGTTTCATTCTTCAATCCATGGGGATTGCCTTGCATATTACCAAGAGAAAGATCTTTCAAGACTAAGCAATTCTAACAACTAATACATTCTGATGGAAGTCATTTTGGTGTTCAGCCTTTAAAAGGACACATCAGATGTTTCTCAAGACTGAATCATTTTCTTCTGTGCATCAAAGACATATCTTTTGAAGAGAAGAGTGATATGAACAGGCTGGGTTGAGTCAACCTTGTTGCTTTCATCCTCTTTTGCTGTATCCCCCTTCCCTGCCTTGGGCTTCTTCTTGGACATTGCAGTCAGAAGTGCCTTTGTTTCTGGCCTGACCCCATCTGAAAAGAATAAAGACATGTATTAAAAAGGAAAAACCTCTGGGCAAACATTTCAAAATTATTAGTGTCAATCTAAAAGTAGCCTGAATGTGAGCTCATCCCTGCAGGTTTCCAAAGTGAGAACAGCAGTCCAGAAAATCTAGGAAAATTGGTAATTCCACCACCTCTTTCCAAATCTTCATTGACTAAGATAAATAAGTAAACTTCCTGAAAACAGGTTGGCTACATTACACATGCAGACTCATACACTCTAGCCTCCTTGCGATTCCCTATTTACCACTCAAAGGTCTAGTTTGCACAAACAGTATAAGGTGGTAAACCTACATCCAAACTGTCCAAAAAACCATTTCATACAGGTGGGGAAGATCAAAGCAGTTCCATGCTCCTTCCTCCCCAAATATCTGCACCCAAGAAAGGTAGACGTTAAGGAGAAGAATGCTAGCCTAGGCTTTACCTTGATAGTTTTCAGAGTGCGCTATGGGAATGCAGTTCATCATATAAACCCTCACCTGCAGTCCAGACACAGATTTACCACCTTAGCGGGCTGACTGTGAAACCTAGTCTTTTTCTCCTGGACCCAGATCTCCTAATGCTCAGAAGACAAACCGATAAGGACTTTAAAACAAATGAGATTTTAAAAATTGATAGAATTTTATTATTTCTTCACTTCCTGCTTCTTTCTTATCAGTTACAGGATAATATTCTCTTCATCATTTTATAGAACAGTACACAAGTGGCACACCAAATGGTTACATACACTATGATAAATTGCTAATTAGTAAACCATAGTCTTCATTTGCTTTCAGGCAAATCTAAAGTATTCTAAAACAGTGTTTCTCAAACTGTGCATCAGGACCCACTAGGTGGGTCGTGAACCAATTTCAGGTGGGTCCCCATTCATTTCAATATTTTATTTTTAATATATTAGACTGGTATGTGACTGCATTTGTGCAAGTGTTATAGATCTGTACTTTTAACAGGCTACTATGTATATGCTTTTAACAATAAGAGTCACTCCTGGGTAACTGTGGGTAGGACTGCAGTCTAGGATTGTTAAAAATTTTCCTGCTTGATGATGTCATTTCTGGTCAAGAAATCACTTCCAGTGGGTCCTGTCAGATCCTCATTCTAAAAAGTGGGTCCTGATGCTAAACATTTGAGAACCACTGTTCTAAAACATTCTAAAGACTTGTGGGTCACTGGCTTCCAGGAGATACAAATTTCCCCTAAAGGCAAAGTTTGTGCATGGCATCCATAAGTATGGTCAGGTGCATGGACAGTGTTCTAGTCTTCATGTTACTGTCAGCGAATTGTCACTAAAAGAGCCCAACCCTATGCTGGCCACTGCTCCACAGTACAGCAGCCCCAAAACGGCTGCCGCTCTATCCCGTTGGGCCAAGCAGGTAGCTGGAGTTCTCCTTGGGGTTAGAAGACATCTGTTCCCTTATCCCCTGTTGGGCCCCAGCAGCCCCTATGGGTCTACTCGGATCTGCACCATCTAGTTACCTGGTGCAGAACTGAGGAGACCTGTGTAAGGCTCCAAGGTCTGGGAGGTTTGCAACAGCTGTTGACAGGGCAGCACATGGGAGACTGGCACTGCCTGGCAGTAGGATTGGACCCTTAATGTGTTTTAGAACCAACTATTTAGAAGTTAGTAAACAATATCAGAATGTCAAGAATATTTTATTTTTCCATTAATTCACTGCATGTTTTAGGGGAGTGTGGTGATTTCAATTCTTATTAGAGACAGCCAGTGCAGCATTAGAAGAGAGGACAGTTATTCCTGGATGGACATATATACGTATATGGCTATTCTTAATAGTCTCGTGTGTACCACTTCCTACTGCCCTCTCACTTATTGGGAAAACCTAAAACTTTTCTTCTCTTGATAAATCTGATGTATTGGGATAAATCTGAGAAAATCTATCCTAAGCTGCAGTGTTTGAAACTCTAGCATTAATCTTTCCAGGAAACAGGAGATCTGTTTCCATTTTACTACAAGGAAATGGAAACAAGGTACAGGTTAGCACGGGTACCCATAAGTCAGCAGGAACATACCATTGATACCATTTGTTCATGACCACATTGAAGGGATGATAATAGAAATGGACAATTTATTTCTGTGATTCTGAATACTGCAGCCTTAAGTGTCTTGCTACATATCCAGAATTTTTTTATGAAACACATGATGAGTTAATATTATACCTGCCATTTTTATACCCCATAGGATGAAAATGGGGAGAATGCATTCTGAAATTTTTAATGTTTTGCTGATGAAAATGACATATTCAAGTCATAGGTGACAAACATGCCCTTTTCTTCTTAAAATAAGAACTCGTTACACTGGAAACTTTGAAATATAGACAGTTCAGCAGAAAGCAGCGAAGCACAGGGGAATAATTGCTGTCCAGAGACTGCTCTTGAGGCCTTTTATTTCCTCAGGTGGATAACAGAGATCTCCTTAAAAGCAGATTCAGTGCCACCTAGCTGAATATTCCAAAAACGTAGTTCTTGGGCAATGAGCCAATTTCAGCTCAGGTATTTCTAACCTGTGGTGTCACATAACCTTATCTGAAACACTTAATCAGCTTCTCTCCCTCATACTGAAATTCAGAGACAGATTCTCATATCGTGGTCCGACAAAAAGATTGAGATGCTTATGATTTACTGGAGACAGGACGTCTACAAGCACAGGTGATCTGTTCCACTGCAGACACACTAAATGGCCATTCACAGCTGATTGTGGCGATTCAGCACCGGAAATCTTTTTTTTTTTTTTTTAGCCTTGTTAGACGGGTGTATCCACTATGTAGTAGGTGCAGCATGCAGGAATTGCCTAAATGAAGAGAGTACCTCTGTAACAAGGCCAGGAGTCTGTTAAATTTTCTCTCTACAGTGCTTGTGACCCTTTTTCATACATGCCACAGAACTGTTTGATGAATGATCTGACCTGTGAAACATGATTGTGTGAGGGCAACCTCCATCCTGTTGGTGCTAACTTATGACCTCTGAAACACTTGTTAGTTATATATAAGATGATATATTTTGTCAAGAACAAGAGCCACTTTGCACACTGCATTTTTACATCTAAAGGCTCCTCTTTAAGGAAGGATAGAATAAAAATGCTGTTATTAACTGCAATAAATGTTTATACAGGTGGACTCCAGTATCCACAGATCTAGTATCCGTAGTTTTAATTATTTGCGGATCTGTCCCCCCCACACCCATTAAAGTTATTTAAAAGCTTATTGAACTGAAAATGTTCTTACTTTACAGGTAGCTATCAGCATACAAGCTTGTAGGGATGAGTAGGCTGCCTCCTGGCAGCCTGAACACTTGAAAAAACTAGATTGAGGTTAACAGGAAGTGGAAGTTGACTGCTTCCTGTTAATCTAGTTTTTACAAGCATTCAGGCTGCAAAGAGGCAGCCTGCATGTTGCTATAAGCTTGTATGCTGATAGCTATCTGTAAAGCAAGAACATTTTTGGTCCAGTAAACATTTAAATTAATGGGCATGAGGGGGCTGTGGAGACAAGATTCCCTGTTTCAGTGGATTCCGTATTCACACAGGGGTGTCCACGGAACGGATCCCCCATGGATATAGGTGCACACCTGCACTTAAAATGTGAAAAAGAGGAGTTATGTAGGTATACTTGTCTGGCTGCAGCTCCCTGCTGAGCAGAACTTATAACAGTCTTATGTGTGAAGTATGCAGGGCAAAGTTGAATTTGCCATCAAGTATGCCCTCAATGTGGAGCTGCATCCAACCAACACCCTAATCACCTCAAGTAGCCCTTTATTACAGTGTTCTCCAAACCGTGGCCCACTGAGTTGTCTGGGTATGGCACAGTGGTGGTGAAAGCTTTCCATTCCGCACTGCAGCCCTCTGCTTTCTCAGCTGATCATCTGAGCCCCTATTTCCTAGTGGGCTGCACAACATGAGTTTTGGAGACTATCAGCCGTGAAAATGGAGGGCTGCGTTCCCAGAGAGATAATATATACATGCCAGATGCAGCCCATGGGTCAGGGTTTGGCGGTCCCTGTATTATTATAAATACACTTGCAAATGTGTTTCTAGCATTCAGATTTTCTGTATGAAGAGGTCCAAATAACACATATTATTCTAGAAAACTTTGAAATGTTGTAACTTGGAAAAGGTTTTAAAAAGAGGAACTTTACCTTTACCTTTACTAACTGGATTATCTTAGGGTGGTGTTGTCCCCCGTCATACCATTTTGCATGGTCCTCCTATCAGAAGTAACTGGTGATGACGTCAACGCCAGTTACTTTTGGGTTGGGAGGCCAGGCACAACACAGCAAACACTGATAACAGGCTCAGGGCAGGCTGGAAGGCTTTCTCAAGCGTGCAAAAACCACGTGCTGGAGGTCTGCCTGCCAAGCCTCCTGCTGCTGTGTGTCACTTTATGGTCTCACTGCCAGGCAGCTGCTGTCCAGGGGTGCCACGTGTACCCCTGAACACCACCTTGAATACCACTGATAGAGAAACACTATCTTAGGACAGTATTTAACATAATACAACGTGATAAGCTCTGGTTTGTCACAAGCTGTAAGCTCAGTGGAGCAATGAAGCCATTCACAATTCCCTCAGAACCATACATGCATGATACATGTTTGTCAATTCATACACGTGAAGTGTTTTGACCATTTAAAAACGCAATACGAATGCTATTATTAATACATAAAATGGCCTTTTGCCCATGGATGAAAAAGCACTCCCATAATTTTGTAGTATTCTCAAACGCACTGCTATACTGCGAAAGTTCCCCCCTTCACCTTGCAATAAAACAAGAGGAGCAAAGTAACCAAGTGGCTGGAATACTCACATATCATAGTGTGCAAATGGAAATACTATTTGACCTACAGTGTACATTCTGCCAGCAAACATAAAAAAAAGTAGTGGCAACCTTTTTATAAAACACCCTTTTGGAAAGCCGACATTAACTTCCCTTTCCCTAGGATATCTCCCATACTAAATGTGGCCCATGAGCAAAACACCTTTTCGAGGCTTTGCAACTGTGCATAGATACTAAGAGCATCCAAAGGCTTCTCCATGTTCTGTAGTAACTGAAACACCTATGTGTCTGGCAGAGAAAGATAAAAAAGATGCTAGCCCTCACTGTGGCATTGTGTTACCTATGAGTGAGTTTAGTTGTAATTAGATGGATCAATTCCTCATGTTTCCTTGCTTTGTAAAGAAAACACCTCAGTTAAAGTGCTCTTGTAAAACCCATGCTAATTTAAATTTGGTTTCCTTAGGAAGTACTTCAAGTAGATTTCACCCTACACAATTCCACAACAAGCACAGATGTCTTACTTCCATGTATTTGTATCTGGGAATTTCAGTTGAACCAGATTTCCAAGAGACACGGACACTTACAGCAGTGTTTATCAGAACAATTTTATTTACTGTGAAGGGTGTAGAGCTGCCCTAATTTGTGAAATAGAGAAGTGATAAAGATATAAACATCCAGTCAACCTTGCTTCATGTGGGCAGAAAGGGAATAAAGCAGAAGAGCACAAAAGGGTAGTAAATGAAGCATCAAAAAGGAGCAATTTGCTTCACACTTTAGTCAGAGAAAAAGGAGAGACAGAGATCTAGGCGAGAGAGAGCTTCATTTGCAAGTCTCTATATGGAATTATCTCCAGGGCATTTTGCAGCAGAGGAGGTAGAAGAAAAATGGTAGCTCCTGCAAGTGAAATCACAGGCTGCCAGCCAAAAGCAGCTCAGGTATTACTGCTAGGTATCTAAATTGCTTAATCAGATTCCAAGGCCGTTATTCTGCAAATAGATTAGATGGCTGCTGGCATCATAACCTGACAAATAGCATGTGGTGGTTTTTTTTCACGCTGGTGCCAGGAGGTCTATGGGCTGAAGAGGCTCTGTGACACCAAGCAGCACAAAGAAGGAAAGTACAAGCAGACAGGCGGTAGGCACAATCTAGGTTTCATCTACCTGGCTGGATTTCTCACATTACACACAATGCATACTTTACATTTTATGAGACCAAGGAAATGAAGGAAAATATATCTTTCACTGAAGAAGACATCAGCCCCTTAATAGTTGAAATGACGGATATTTTGAGATGGAGGTCTAGTTTAACTTACTTACATTAAGGGTCTAATCTCTTTTGAACAATGACTATGTAAGCTTGAATACATAGTGAGAAATCTGTTCCATTAATTAAGTGCTGCCTGTACAACTCGGATTTGCAGCAAATGTTAATAGATTTCTCTCCCTTCCTCTGTTGGACAATTACCTTATTTTGCCAACTTGCTAATGGATTAAATTGAAAAGGTCCATGTGTTTAAAAGAAGAGCGAGAGAAAGAACGAAATAAAAGAACAGGAAAAAAAGAATTTAGTTTCAAAGTTCTAACAGGCGGCTGGCCCATATTGCTTGGAAATACTGATACACAGTATATGAATATTATTAATGGACAGTCCTTAGAGGCATAATAGATAGTAGGAAGCTTAGCAAATTCTTTCCCACCCATCACCTGTCTTTGCCTCCAAGTGTATAAGGTTCTTCCAGCCCTATTAGCATTATTATTTTACAACAGGCAGTGCAGGGATAAAAACACAAGCATCCATCGCTTTCAACCCATCATCACACTTGAGAAGTTCTACTGTGCATTCTTCACTGCTTTCCCTCAAGTTGCACATCAACTTTGCACCAACATGCACCCATGCTGTGCTGCAGCTCTGAGTTGGATGGTCTTAACAGCGAACACTCCACTGCTGTACTGCATGTTCCTAAGGTCTGTGTACCTGTAGAAGCCGGGTCAGTGCTTCCTGCACCACACCACTCTTTATTTGTGATGTGCAAAGGGCTTCTGCCATGACCATGGCTAGCCCCTTTGTGGTAAAGACAGCCTGGGAACAACTGAAGAGGGTAGGAAAGGGGCTCATCTAGGATCTCAATCAGCAGATGTTTCATAACCCATGAGGTACAAAACAAAACAAACCCCCAACAGAAAAATTAATTCTGCATTCCTCAAAGGCCTAAGGTACAGAACAGTTTTAAGAATCCCATTAAAGGTATATAATCTCTTCTTAACTAATATTTAGCTTTGGTTACTTTAAACTATTAAAAAAATCATAGCCCAGATTTTTATAATTGCAATGCAAATTTTCATCTCCAACTTGAGTGTGTAACTGAATATAGACATATGCAATCAGTAATTTAATATTCAAATTACATGCAACAAAACATGGGCTTTTTATTTATTCAGGGGATAAACTGCAGGAAATGTCAGGGGTTGCTTTCAGTAATTCTTCTTTTCCACCGTCCTGTACTTGCCTGATCTTCCTAATCAGGACTAACAAATTCTTCTCTTGATGCTTCAGTGGGTGGGATAGTTTTCTCCCTCATATCATATACAATCTGTTTGATTATCATGACTTATTTTAGTTCTAATTTTGACCTGATTTTGGGACTGAAACAGCTAACTTTAGGACCAAATCCTATCCAGCTTTCCAGTGCTGATGCAGCCACAATGCAGCTTCAATGTACGAGAAAGGAAGAGAACAAACCTTCCCTTACCTAGAGGAGGCCTCCATGACTCCTCCCTCCTCCCAGGATGCAGAACATGGCCCATTGGCATAGCTGCATTGGAACTGGAAAATTGAATAGGATTGTGCCCTTGGGCAAGTTTGAGCCACATAAGTGTGTGCAGGGACAGGAGAAGGCAGCGATGCGACCCCCTGGATTGCACTGCTTTGGAGGAGCATAGGGGCTTGCTGCCACTTATCAGAGCCTGCAGCAACCTCCCAGGGGTGCAGGGAACCCCTGTGTCAGCCTCTGTAGGGCTCCCCATGCTGCAAAGACCTCAAAATTGTGGCTGCAACCACTTCCGGTTTCGCAATTGATAAACCGGAAGTGGTTGCAATTGTGATTTTGAGGGTCTCTGCATGTTAGGAAGGCAGCCCAGGAGGCTGTTGCAGGCTCTGGTAAGTGACTGCAAGCCCCTGCGCCCCTCCAAAGTGGCACGATCCAGTGGGTCACATTGCTGCCCTCCCCCTGCCCCTTAAGAGGGCAGAGGCCAGGGATCTCTGGCTGGGGCATCGCAACACCCCAGTTTGAGAACCACTGCCTTAGGTTCTCTGGTGGATGATGGACACCAGGAATTATACCCTTCCTTGTTGATTCTGTGCATCCTTGTTGATTATGCTAGAATTCTCAGTGGCTGTTGATACAATCAAGCGTCAGAGTCATCTGGCTGGGATGGATTTCATGGACACTGGTTCATAGTGACTCTGATCCTTCCTAGATGGCATGTTCAGAAGTTGACGTGGGGGACACCTGCTCAAATGCCATAAGCATTTGCCTTTGGTTTATGGCAGTGGTTCTCATACATTTAGCACTGGGACCCACTTTTTTTAGAATGAGAATCTGTCAGGGCCCACTGGAAGTGATGTCATGACTGGAAGTGACATCATCAAACAGGAAAATTTTTAACATTCCTAGGTTTCAATCCTACTCACACTTACCCAGGAGCAAGTCCCATTGACTATTGGTGTTAAAAGAATATACATAGTAGCTTGTTAAAAGTACAGGTTTGTAACATTTCCCCAAATACACTCACATACCATGGTATCATCAAGTATAATATATTAAAAATAAAATATTGAAATGAATGGGGACCAACCAGAAATTGGCTTGTGACCCACCTTGTGGCTCCCATCCCACAGTCTGAGAAATACTGGTTTATGGTGTTTCACAGGATTTTATTCTCTCTCCCATGCTGTTTAATATCTACCTGAAATTGGGGTAGATCATCCAGTATTCAGATGACACCCAGCTTTATATCCCTTTGTTGTACCTTGCTGGAAAAGCTGTGGATACCTTAAATCGGGGTCCTGAGTCAGTGAAGAGCTAGATGTGAGCAAACAAGCTGAAATTAGGTTCCATAGAACCTGTCCTGCATGTCCCACTACTATTTAGGTAAGACTAGTGGGATGTACAAAGTAGCCTTCTTAGTGGTGGCTCCCTTCCTGTGAGATACCTTCTGTGTAAAGTTTGGCTTACTCCCTCTCTCCCAAATTTTAAGAGGTGACTAAAGATGCCTTTGTTCCATTAGGCCTCCTTCAATTATATCATTCTCTCTCTTCTCTAATTCTGATGCTCTTGATGTTTTTGACAATGTTTCTTGTTGTTTATGTTTTATTATTTTTATATAATGGTATGTTTTTAACTCTCATTCCTGCCAGGTTTCATTTTCCAAAATAGCCTTTGCTACTTCTTCCTCTGTTTTGCTTGTTACAGCAGAGAGAGAGAGAGAGAGAGAGAGGAAACACTCTGTCCCTTTAAAAAATATAGCATGAACAAACAAAAAAATGCTGAGTTAATGGAAAAACCGTAAAAAGGATGACTTCTACTCATTGGGAGAAGTAAGACAATCCAATACCTTCTCTGTGCCTGCATAGGTTGAGAAGAGGGTAAGAGCCAAGCCACTAACTAATCAGAATATTGTGAACAGGTGCCATAATATATGTGAGGGTTGAGCTTTCCAACAGAGCTGGTGTGGGGGGATACATTTATACAGCTGAGTGCCAAACCCACAAAGAGAAGTCTGTGTGCTGACCATATTAAATATCAGAGCATGAGAAATGCCAGTTTTTAATGTGATGACAGTTGCACTCAGACACAGATCCAATATTACCCATTTAAAGAGCCTCTTTTCTGCTGACTGATCCCAAGTAAAGGGAAACTCCGTAAACATTGTTAATGTTGGTATACTGCAGATATCTCAGCAATAGCACTCATTCTCTCCTGAATGACAGACACCAGAGGACAGTGAAGAGAAACAAGGTGCACAGCTAATATGTAAACACTGGGTGTTTCACCTGTGAGCATTACAGAGGGAATGGAGACCAGCCCACCTAAGACTGAGGAATATGCCATCTTTTAAATGTTTCTCTTGAGAGCGTTAGGTGCAATTGCAATCTATGATGCAGAAATTATATGCACGAACACTAGATGCTGATTGCAGTTCACCACTGAATCATAGCACAGGAATTTTTAAAAAGATGAAGATCCATCTAGCTCAGTCTCTCCTCTTCTTGTCCCAAGCCAGGAAATCTCAATTACATGTCTGTCCATCCAACCCTTGAAAACCTCCAAATGAGGAGATTCCACAGCTTCCTTGGTCAGCTTATTAAACTGCTGGGCATGTCCACAGCCGAGTTTTGCATATGTGGCTTGACAGGTTGCTTCAATGAAAAGCCCAAAGATAGTAGGAAACACCATCTAAACCAGTGGTCTCCAAACTTTTTGGCCAGAGGGCCGCAACAAATATCTGGTGTGGTGCTGAGGGCCGGAAAAATGATTTAAATATAAAGTTTAAATAAATAAGAGATGGAACTTAGATGAGTGAATAAATGAATGAATAGGCTTCTGCCTTTCCATTGGACCATTTCAGTGACGTGGAGAGGGAGGATTTGCTGCATGGGTAACAGTCTATCCTCCATATCTACTTTACCCAGGCTTCGTGCACTGGAAAGGACACTCTGTTCCAGAACCACCATTCAGAGTGCGATACCATAGTCTTCCGAGACTGAACGATGCCATGATTCATTCAACCTCTCTGGCCCTCAGAACACCCTCCAGACACAATTAGAGCACAGTTCTGGTCATGTTCAGTAAAGTGGGCCAGAGGCTTTCAGGGGACAAGACGTTGGCCATGGGCCAGATAGAGGCTTGCCACGGGCCGCATATGGCCCCTGGGCCGGGACTTGGAGACCCCTGATCTAAACCAAGAATATACCCAAATGTCTTTCCCTTCCAGTTGAATATATGTGCACTTCCCTGTGGCTGGAACCCATCGCAAAGTATCTTAGGGTTGCTTCATAAGTGGTCAAGGCAGCGATATTTACCAACCGCAACGTGCTAGGAGAACACTAGAGTGACACAGGACACTTGGAGGATCCTATTCCCCTGCTCTTAGTTATATTTATTTCACATTTCTATACTGCTCTTCCTCCAAGCAGCTCAGGGCGGTGTATATTGTTTCTTCCCTCCTTTTGTCCTCACAACAACCCTGTGAAGTACACGAGAGCCACTAGGGAAGCTTCACAGCTGAGCAGAGATTTGAACCTGGAACTTTCCCAATACCCAATACCCAAGTCCAATACCCAAACTACTACACTATCCTCGCTCAAGATGATTATACCAATGGTAGTAACAGAAACACGTTTATCTAATCCTTTGCACAGTTTTGCAGAGACAGGGCTTGGTATCATATCTTGGCAGTCTCCTGAGCAGTACAGTCCTCTTTATGCTGTTTTGTATTGGTACTAATTGTCACTTTAACGTGGCCACTCTCTCTCTCTCTAGTTTAGACATGCTCACCAGTGTCAAGAAAATCTAAAGCCTATTCTCAACTTGCCGCCAGTATCTGCACACATATTATCTGACTCCTTTCTGGAATTCAGAGCCATGTTACTTGTTGGAGGTTCATGAGGAATGTTGCCCTCCCTCCCCATTGTAAGTGGGATGCCCAATTAACTTCTTTTGTACACTGTGGCTGGAAGAACTCTGCCAACAGCAGCTCCTTGCTTCCCATCAGCATTCATATGTGACAGGAAATTGATGGAAGAGCATAAAACTCATTAATAAAACAATTTTGATACTGGAAGTAATAATTATGGGAGGCAAATGCACTGCTTTCAAACAGAAAGATGGACTTTTATGCTTCTCTTTCTCTCCCTAAGGGAGGAAAAACTGAACAAATCCAAAAAGGAAAACACATTAGTAAGAGCCCTCAATTACAATGGATTATTCACAGCCATTTTTCACAGATACAGGATTTCCTTAAAATTAACCCTAACAATTCTAACCTTCAACCCCATCATCAACATGCTCAGTGTTTGTAAATCGGACCTTTAAGAGTTGCTTGACTTGAGAACCTTAACAGTTTTATAACATGCTTAGATAGGAATTTTCATTTTATACCAAAGGAAGAAAGGTGGAGACCCTGCAGAAAATTCCCACTAAAAAATAGACCATCAGGGAAAGCAGAACTTTTAATAATGCTATCTGAACTCAACACCACAAGTAACTAAGGGCCCAATCCTATCCAATTTTCCAGTGCCAGTGTAGCTGTGCCAATGGGGCATGCACTGCATTTTGTGGTGGGGCAGCAGTCACAGAGGCCTCCTTAAGGAAAGGGAACATTTGTTCCCTTACCTTAGGGCTGCATTGCTGCTGCATCAGTGCTGGAAAATTGGATAGGACTGAGCCCTAATTCATTGCTACTTCAGGTGTTCAACAACTCTTAGTATTGACTTTTATAAAACAGCTCATGGAGTTAGATTTTGAAAGCATTCTGAAAAAGGATTGACTATTCTAATGAGTTATCTATTCTAAAGAAAGATTTGGATACAGACTCAATTCAGGATGTTATGTTTCTTGATCTCCAAACTAAATTCAGTTTTTGATATCCCCATCAGTCAGTGAATGGGCAAGGCCCAAGCATCCTCCTATAATGCAATACATTTATCTTCCCTGAAGAACTTCTCAACTCATTCTCTGAAAAGCAATGCTTACTCAATTCGGAATTTGGATTTAGTCTGATTTTTTTCCCAGAGAGTGATTTTCTTTCCATTTTCCTTCCTGTTAAGATTGTGAATAAGATAAGAATGGGAACTACTCCTATCATTCCCAGCCTTAGAAATACACTATCCAAATTAAAACTTTGGCTCTGTATATAAAAAGTGCATGGACCTTCTTATTCACGTGAAACCTGCTTCTAATTCTTCAATACCTTTTAACTTCAGATGTAGAGGCTTTTCTTTTAAAGCATTCAAAACATCTGAGTTGAGAAAATTGACCTTAAAGAACAAACACTTATTATATTTGGTTCAAAGTACTTTCATGAGATTAAAGTATGGTAACTTACTTACCTTAAAATAAGTAAGGTAAGGGAACATTTGTTTCCTTAATTGGGTCTACAATGGGGCTACACTGGTGCTGGAAAGTTGGATCCAACTTTCCAGCACTGGTGCAGCTGCAATGCAGCCCTAAGGTAAGGGAACAAATGTTTTCATGCTTTGAGGAGGCCTTTGTGACTGCCTCCCCACCACAGGATGCAGCATACACCCCATTGGCACAGTTGCACCGGCACTGGAAAATTGGATAGGATTGAGCCTTAAGTAAGCATATTAGTAAAGCAACAAGGTGACAATAAGTGTAAAACAATCCCTTGAGATTGTGCTAAATGATTACTACCATGTATTACCACAACAGCAAAGTGGAGAAAATCACATGCTGGGTTTTTCTTTGCTGGCTACATAACCATCTCCTTTCCAGAAAGAGAAAACAAAGTCTCCATCTAGATATCTGTAAAACTAGGAAAGCACAGCATTTGAAAGGATGCAGTGGTCAAGCTGGGTTCATATCTGAAACCTGTCCCCTGCACTCCATTGTCTTTAAGCTGTTGTACCTGCCTTGACATTAGTAGTGAACAGAAATGGAAGAAAATTGCTTACAGCAACAGAGCACAGCAGTGAAGGAGAAGTGGGTTTTGCTTCCCCTCTTCACATACTCCTTTTCATGTAACGAATGGACTCCCATACCTCTGCTTTATACAAGCATGGGAAAGATTTGTGGAAAAAAAATACACATGGCTGCCTTGTTATGTCTAGTTTAGCCCCCTCAGGCAGATCTTATAACAGGAACAAACCAAAGGGAGGTTTTTTCCCTTGGCAAATGATAGGTGGAGGGGATTTGGATTGGGACTGTAGCAGGGATGTGCATGTGTGAAAATAAAAGCCTCCCCCCCCCCCCATTGCATTTCCAATCTGTGGGAGGCTGATCGGTCTGCTTTTTAATACTGAAGAAAACAAACATGCACTTGCAAAGCACACGTAACATGTTGTTTGATCCTGTCAAGGGTTGAAGGGGCATGCTCCATTTGTACTATTCTTAGAAACCTTAGAAACACTTTAGAAACCTTGCACTATTAAATTATATATCACAAGAACCAAGTAACAGTGAATTGCTGTTTCTTTTTATTCATGATCACTTTCAACTAATCACTATAGCCATGACAGCCGGAGTTTTGTTTAAAAACAAACAAATCTGCAATTCCTGCAAACTGTGATTTTATCAGGAAGTTGCATGAGTGTATCCCAATAAAGCAGCCCAAATGTGATGCAAAAATTTATATTGCTAGTCAAGTGTCTGTGTATTGGTTTTAATTTTTATTATTTGCATTGTTTGCTATTTAAATGAATACCATGGGAAAATGGAAAGATGATAACTCTCTAGGAATTAAAATATTTGATCACAGCCCTCTCCTAGATTGATGGCATACTATCATGGATATGACTTCTTCAAAATTTAGTGCATTTCATTAGGGAACAAACTGAGTTCTTCATGTTTATATTGACATCCATGATGTAAAATCATGCTGTACAAATTGCCGCAACTATGGCACTGCTAGAATTTATTCTGTGATTCTGGTTATTAGGGAAATAATTCTGTCCTTGATGCAAAAGGTAGCGAGTGTTTGAGAGCAGAGAAACAGCTTAGGTAAGTTCTGGCCAAAGCTGTGTTTGGAAAATCCTCACATCAAGACGGGATACAACTCTTTCATGCGCAGTGCCAATTCTACACAATAGTACTCTCCAGCAGTTCTTAAAGGCACATTTGTATCTTGGCTTTCAGTGCTAGCAATCAAGAAAGAATGCAAGAAAACAAAACTGTTTCCCAAGCACTGTTTGCTGGTGCCATAATTAATGTAATCAAACAATTCCACAAATTGCTTCCAATTGCTGGCGTCACTTTCAAGTGCAGAGCCAGACTTTCAAAGAAGGGACCTTCTTTTCCTAAACCCTTACAGTGGGAACAAGGCTTTGCTAAACAATTTAGGATAATTTGTACTGTAACAGGTCCCCAGGTACCCGTGACACAATTTCAATTGCCATCTAATTTTCCTGTGTAATTGAAAGGCAGCTACTATATTTAAATAACTACAACACTAAGCAGTTCAGAGTTCCCACAACTTGAGAAGACAACTTTTGCAGGGCAAGAGTAGTTGTTAGCAGGCTAAATGGTAGAAGATGCAATATTCTCTAACTAAGGACGATGGTGTTGGTTCAATCCCCAATTTTCATATGCTGCATACAGTCAGATTTCAAGACTGCAAAAGCGAAAGGATTAGGAACATCTAAAAATTTACAAATACCAAGCAGATTCCACGTGACACAGCTTCTTCCCCATCCAAAATAGCATGCCAGCAAGTAGGCTGAATGTACCTGACATGCTTATTTTCCATGTACAGAGAAATTTGTTTGAATGCTCACCTGCAGCAAAAGACAGATATAAGCTCCAATTTGAAACTGTGTGAAGAATTGTGGCATTAACCCGCCACCCCTACTGTATAACACAATGAGTGCAAAATGGATAGACTTACAGCTGGGCAGCCTCAATGCATCCTAGACTTAACTCAGGTGGTCCATTCTCTCATAGTCCTGAAATCTCATCTCAGCAGTTCCAAGGAGCTGAATGTTTTGTCAACCATAACTAATCATATATTATTTTTGATATTTCAGCTATTGACCCCAAATAAGCTATTATGTCAAGAGGCCCCCATTCTAGAACATCTACATTTCACCTGCCTAACAGCTGGTTATGTACATTGCTAGGTACACATTTAAGAGTTCATTTAAAAAAATTGGTCTGGGTTCACTAAATCTATGCTAAATGCAGAGCTGCTGTGGACAATTACAGATAACCCCCACTTTCTGATGGTTTGTTTTCTGACAATCTGCTCTTTCACCACATTTCAGTTATACCTGGATCTCATTCACTCAGCGCATGCTCTGCTCTTTCAACCTCTCTCTGCTGTTCTAAAGGCTAAAATTGCCCTCTCCCATGTCGATTTGCAAATGACATGATGATTCAAACTGTTTTAGCGTGCGGGTGCGTCCATTTACAGAAATCTTTGTGTGACAGCAGGAATTTGTAAGAGAAAAATGACATTTGCAGTTTGCTAGCTTAAAAAAGCATTGGAAGCAAGATTTGCAAACAAAAAAAAAGGGTTTTGCTTTTCAACACTGCTCTGGTCCCTAACCTGTCAAATGAGAGGTGAATGCCTGTATAGTGTTTTGGTTAACACTCTCACTTCAGTTTGACTTGCCCTGGGCAGATGCCTCACATTTTTTTTTTTTTTTTGGGGGGGGGGCATTTATAAGGCTTTGAATATTCAGTAACTGCTTAAAAAAACCTGGCATAACAATCACCTGCATGGATACAGATTAAAGAGAGCCAAGGTTGCCATGATAAAATATAAACACATGCAGAGAAATCATTATCCAACTTCTTATAAAATGTAACACGTAACCTTTCAGTAGACTAAACGAGATATGTGGTGTGTGTCAAAACATTTTTGAACAGTAATCAAACCTCAGCTATGCAGCTAACACAGTGTTCATTTCTAAAGCTGCTGTGAGTCCAGACGCTGCCCATTAGCTAAGGCTGGGGCAAGGGAGAACTATGTGGCCAAAATCCAACATAGTAACAGGAGAGTCTAACACTCCTATGAAACATGGGAAGACAAAGAACACTGCTGGCCTCAATGACCTTGCCTTATCTGTTTGCCTGCCTTAGTGTGTAACCATCTATAGAGAATGAAACTCGGGCATTAAAGGAGCTCAGCACATAGAACAGGTGGTATCAGAAGCACCTGCAAAGAAAATAGCAATGGGGAAACTTCAACCCACAGGCTTTGTGTTCATTAAGAGTCCAGCATTAGATAAATTAGGGTCTCCAGCTCTCTGTTCACTGAAACATTAGGACGCATCCCAAGTGTTTCATGTAATCCTGATGGGGAACAACAATGGAAAGTTTTTAAGGAGGTTAGGTTTTATCAGACATAATTAGTTTCCATTATCTCAGGGATGATGTGCATTTGTTGCCACTCTTCAGCGCCTGCTGGCTGATCAGAAGGCTGCAGTTAAAGTAAGGGTGACCTTGTGCTAACTTTACTATTTTGCGTGTTTTTTTAAAGATCAAAGATCACCTCTGTCTCATATTTCTGTCCAAAAAAAGATTTAATTACCAAGATAAATATTGACAGTGAAAGAGCGATGGGGTCTCAAAGCTTTTCTATTTGTTTTCTATCCAGGACAGGGAGCTTACAGTTTTAAAACTCTGGAAATAAATATGGTGCTTACTAATGTATGAACATTCCTTCTGCAAAGGAGCCACAAAATAGGAAGCAAATTACATTGGCCATATGGTGAATTGGTTAACAGCTGTACCATGAAATTCAGGTCCAACCTTGTTATACACGGATGTTTTATACACGGATTTGACTCCACATGAATGGCCACTGCAAATGAGAAGGGGAAAAAATGCATCCCTTTAAAATCACAGTTTAAAAAACTGCTTTTTACTGTTGTAGAGAGATAATCATGCAAGTGATTACAGGTATAACTTAATTGACGGATTTTTCACCGGGGGGGGGGAATCCACAGATTTTTCTATCTCAAGGTGATGAGAGGGCAGCCTGCTGACAATTAATCAATCATTCTCTCTCCAGGCACAAGGCAAACACCTTCCTTCCCCCTGAACACATGAAAGAAGGCTAAATGGCAGTGATTATCGCCTTCTCCATTCTCTTCCCCTCACTGTGGGTCCTGGTGAAGAGAGAGATTGCTGTCTCCTAGTGAAGCCTAAGCACCTAGAGATAGACTGATTGCCTCTGTGTGCATTTCAAAAGGTCAGCAAGGTTGTTTTTCAATCACCAGAGCAAAGGGACTTTGTTCTTTAAATGGATTTGCTTTAGTTTGTTTTTTGCCATTCAGGTGAGTTCTGGGAACAGAACCTTTGCAAATAATGAGTTGCAACCTGTAAGTTGAAAGGGACAAGATTGAAAGGGGGAAAATCTTTCCAGTTGAATCAGGAACAATAACAGATGCAAAAAAAGAAGAAGCTATCAAAACAGTGCTGAACATACTAAAAAAATGTGCAAAAGCATCATGCACCTTTGTGGTCAGTTATATATTGCAACAACCAGTCAGTTGTGGTTAGTTATGTATTGCAACTTTCTCTTCTTTTCCATGCTCAGACTGGGTCAGTAGCCCTATTCAGATCACCACGGCACCAACCAGTACATAACATGTGGTGCAATTTATAGCTGGGTATAATTTATGCTGCTTTCCCTGTTTCTGCAGAAGCAATCAGCAATGGAAATATAGAACCAAAAAACCCCACACATACCATAAAATAAATTGCATAACATATCACAGAAAGGGATAGGAGAAATCAACAATGGGTTGCTGTTTTCAGGAGCAGTTTTGTATAGAAAATCCTCACTTAAAATTGTTTTGTTTAAGCCATTTTGTTATAAAGTTGATGAGGAAAAAAACTAATTCCTGGAGAGGGCCACTGTCTATGTGGAATTTGCATGTTCCCCCCATGTCTCCATGGGTTTTCTCCAGCCTGAAAAGCTGGATAAATTTATTTATTTCATTTCATTTACATTTATTTCAATGTTTAATATTAGAAGTGTTTTGGGTTTTTATTTAAAAGTTTGGTGATGTTGCTGTGATCAGAAACAAGCTGTAGGAACTCTTGTTCATCAATCAGCCTACAGTAAAATTGGTTTTGTTATAAAGTTGCTTAAAGTTTTGCTTAGTTGCAGTTTCTAAGAACCTATCAAGAAATTTAAGTGAGGATTTGCTACTTTGTATAATATGTAGTTCCTCGTGTTTTTGTGATGCGAACTCTCTCTGCTGTTTGGGGCCTCAGAAACAGGCATTGCTTTTGTTAGCATAATAAGACCCCCACTGGATCAGGCCAAAGGCCCATCTAGTCCAGCTTTCTGCATCTCACAGTGGCTCACCAGATACCTTTGGGAGCACATAAGGAAACAAGATACCTGTAACCTGTTGGCACTCCCTTGCACCTGGGAGTTGAGAGATAATAATATATATATATATATACTCAAAATGAATTTATTTATTTTATAGATTTATAAATATAGATTTATAGATTTATAAACCTTTTGGAGTCAGGCTGCCCCAAGATGGCTTATGCAAAAAAATCGTTTGCCAGGGTATTTCTGCACTAGCAGATGCCTGCACTGACTTAAAAACTGACCCTGATATACAAGGCTCCTCTGTTCTGCATTAAGGCGAGCACCAGTTCAACAGTGGAAGGGGCTAAATTGTCATCAGGGAGGTATAATAAAAAGGGGCAGGGGGAAGGTACAAAAGCTCGGCACCTCTTACACCAGCTTTCAAGAAATGCACACAATGTGGGAAAAAGTTAAGGCTGGCAGATCTGAAAGAGAATCAGAAGGCAATTTGTTACAAAGCAGCTTCCAATCAAAGGGCTACATTTGTGGGCCAGTAATCCTACCATCTTGCTTGAAACTCTTGATGCAGAGTAGGCACCATGGAAGCCAGTTAAGCTGGCCCAACTCCGCTGACTTATCTGCGGCATCTGCTGCTTGGAGCTGGTTCAAGGTTTAAGTTGGGCGATATTCATCTTCCCCTGGGCTGCTTTTTAAAGCAATCCTGAACAATGGGACTTCGGAATAAAGAACATTTAATTTTTTTTATTTTTACACTTCTAGGCAAGGGCCTTTAATGCGATTAGGAGGAGGGGGGAGGAGGCGGCTGGATAGCAGCCTTTTCTTTTTTTATGTTATGTATATTGTGTGTAAACAAATATGCAATTTGCTTTAAAAAGATAAGGTGATTAAATTTTTATCAGACTTGTACTCTGTTGTCACCACAACAAAGAGAATTAGGAGAAGGAAAGAAAGGCCTTTTTATTTGAATTGTGCTCTTACTAGAGGTTCTCCACAACACAGCTGTAAAGCCACTCAATGTTCTCCAAACAGGCCCTTTGATTACATTTTATTCAACTTGTTTGCATTTGTAGCAATAGAAAGGAAAAGAACGCTTCACATTTTGATGTCTTAATGTTCCTTAATACCTTCTTTAATTCATATTAAGCTTCTTAACTAGGGTGAGGAATTCTTCAAAAACAATAAAGACCTAGTGTAGAAATCTTTCACACACCATGAAAATTGAAATTATAATATATTCATGGCTTTCTGTCATTAAAAAAACATTATTTTGAAGAAAGATTGAAAACGAAAAAATAAAATAAAATCCTGAAGTTGTACAAAAATGACTTGATCCTAAGAAGTAGATGAAAGTTTAAAGTAATTATTACAAGGTAGAGAAAGTACTGGATGATGATAAATGAAATGTGCTGAAGAAAACATCTAGTACTACAAAGTTTACACTCTTAACATCCTTGAATTCCTTCTGTATAACTTTCTATAATAATGAGAGCAGAAGAATTTTGGTGTACACTGAAGAAGGCTGACCATTTACTAGTGTAGTGGTTCACAAACATTTCCGCACTTTTAAAAATGACAATCTGTTGGGACCCAACGGAAATGATATCATTAACCTGGAAGTGATGTCATGGCTGGAAGTGACAACATCAAGCAGGGAAATTTTTAATACCCCCATAGACAAAATCAAATTATGTAAATGAAAAGTTTACAACAAGTTTAAAAATTTATTTAAAATAAAGAAGACTCCCACTAATCTTCTCAAGCAGTTGCTGATTTGTTTTGTTAAAAAATCCCCAAACATCCCAAAGGCTGCAATCCTATCCACACTTACCTGGGAGTAAGCCCCATTGACTATCATTGTTAAAGCATATACATAGTAGCCTGTTAAAAGTACAGATCTGTAACATTTCACCAAATGCAGTTGCATACCATGGTAGCATCAAGACTAATACATTAAAAATAAAGTACACATTTAAATGAATGGGGGCCACCTAAAACTGGTTCACGACCAACCTAGTGGGTCCTGACCCACAGTTTGAGAAACACTGTATTAGTGTATTCCCCACAATCAGTCCTCACTCCTTGTCTCTATTCCTAAAATGGACTTTTAAAACTTCTGAAGTTTTCATAACACAGTGACCTATTTATATCTTGTGCAGTGAGCCAAACCCAACAATATGCATTCAGTCACTGGAATCCTTAATGATGCACTTAGCTTCCCTTTCTCATTTCCAAAAAGTGTAATAAGGTATCAAATTGTTTGTGTACTTTTGTAACAGAGAGATCATTCACAGGGATATTTCAATGAGAAGGAACAAACTATGTTATGCACGCACACACACACACACACAAAGCCATGATATCTGCTTTTTTTATAGAGACACAGCATCATAAAGACAATGAGAAGCAGTGTTTGAGGAGAAGCAGTGAAGGTGCATGGTGATGCTTAACTTTTCCCCAGCCAATATGTTTTCATTCTGCTGCTCTCTGAAAACTTTCATGTCTTATGGGTAGTTTTATCGTATGTTTTGTTGTATATATTTTGTGCTAGCCTACTTGCGTGCCCATGCCCGAAGGAGAGAAGCAGATTAAAAATATTATAAATAAATTCCAAAATCACACACATGCATGCACACAGAGCTGCTTTCCCTCAAACAGGTTCCAGTTGCATGTTTACTCTTCAAAACATTCTTTTAGGCCGTAATCCTAACCAATGTTCCAGCTCTGACATAAGGGCAATGCAACTCCAAGGTAAGGGAACAAACATTACCTTGAGGAGGCCTCCATGACTGCCCCTCCCAACTGCAGGATGCAGCACATGCCCCACTGGCACAGCTATGCCAGTACTGGAAAGCTGGTTAGGACTGTGCCCTTAAAAAACCATAGGAAGAGTAGCTGGGGGGGGAAGATTTGGAAGAGAAAATTGGTCAGCCAGGAAAGTGTTAACCACCTGTAAAGTCCCTGCTGCTTCACTCAAATTTGATTCCTGGTGGTGTTCTTCTGTAAGAGCACTGGTTGCAGGGATATTGTTACAAATATTTGCATGTAAATTATTGGTAACTGGATCAAGTATTCTAGAAGTCTAATTGGAATCCCCCCCCCACATGATCTGCTACCAAGAAAAGCCCAGTGCATCTTCTTCCCCCAGTTTGTATCCTCTGCGTTGATACCAGAGATCAGAATATAATGAGCTTCTTTCCCTTCCACTTCCTTTTCAGAATAAAAAAATTCCATTTTCAACAAAAGAAAAAAGTTACTGCTTACTATCATTCCAAGCCATTGCCTCTACTATACCATCATCTCTAGCAATCTCTGAGAAGTTATTCGTTTTGAAGTGAGGCACATCTATAGTGTTTTTTAAATTATTACTTTTGGTGATACTCCCTAAACATGTACCTACCTTCCGAGTGACTGTCCAGCTCTTCAAGGACTTTAAGGCAGTGTTTCTCAAACTATGGGTTGGGACCCACTAGGTGAGTTAAGAACCAATTTCAGGTGGGACCCCATTCATTTCAATAGTTTATTTTGAATATATTAGACTTGATGCTACCATGGTATGTGACCGCATTTGGGGAAATGTTACAGACCTGTACTTTTAACAAGTTACTATGTATATTCTTTTAACAATAACAGTAAATGGGACTTACTCCTGGGTATGTGTGGGTAGGATTCCAGCCTAGGATTGTTTAAAATGTTCCTGCTTGATGATGTCACTTCCTGTCATGACATCACTTCTGGTGGGTTCTGACAGATTCTCATTCTAAAAAGTGTGTCCTGGTGCTAAATGGATGAGAACCACTGTTTTAAGGAGTAGTTTGCTTTGCAGCCCAAGCCTATGCTTGCTGGGTGCAAGAGTAACACATGTTATACTGGCAGAGGATGCTTTACAGCAGCCACAAAGCAGCCTCTGCCAGCACATGATGCCAAGTTGCTGGCAGGGAGACCAGAGCAGCCTTCCACGTGCCACTAGACAACTGAAGACATACCAAAGCATGTAAGGCTGCACAGAAGGTGAAACGGGGCAGGGGGAAGGACAGAATAGCAAGGGAGTGGTTGGAACAAGGTGGTGACAGGGTGGAGATGAGAGTGGATCAGACCTGGGATGGGGGTGCATTTGGCAGTAGCAGCACATGTCAAATTCTGACCCCCTTCCCAGGCCTGATCTGCCTTTCTGAGTCAATGTGGTCTTAGAGCTGGCATAGATCTGAGCTGACACACTGGGACCTCAGGGGCTTAATCCCAGGGCAAGGGAACAAATGTTCTCTTACCCTGAGGAAGCCTCCTGAGGTCAAAATTCCCCCACAGGATTCAGCTGAGCCAGTGCCACTGCTGCTGCATCACCACATAGGGAGCTGAGGTGGACTGGGCTACCCTTTTAGTGCAAACGGATAAGTCAGAACTCAATGGAAAAGTAAATATTAGTATAATATCTATGGACACAAAAGCTTCTCAAATGCACAACCCAATGACTTGGCGCAACTAGGCAGAATACTTTGGCTTATTATCAACATTATGAAGTACTCCCCATATTAGATTATTAGTATTATTAAAAATAATATTCCATTTTTCAACAAAAACATACACAAAATGAATTAAATAGCAAAACAATGAGGACATGGTTCCCTGTCTCAAAATAAGAACTCACAATCTTAAAGGAAGAGGAGGAACAAGGAAGACACTGGATTAAGGACAGCAATGTTGAGAGCCATACATTTGCTTCACCATTTTGTACTGCTATGGAAAAACCAAATCTATGTCCAGTACTGAACCTGACAAATATTTTCAGGATCCGCTGCTGGCCTAAGAGACATGTGATTAGAGACCACAACAATATTACTAGTCAGTACTTTAGCATGTGTGTCCAATTATGTTGCAATTATCAGACCAATGACCTTCTAAATACTGAGAATTAAAGGAACTACTTTACAAGCCCAAACAAAAGACTGGTACTGCAAGATCAATGACTAACACTTTCAGGCAAAAGGATAGCAATGAGACGGGGGGAAAAGTAGATTACAGGGCTACAGTAAGATCAGTCAAAGCAAGCATACTACTAGAAAATAGCCCTGTTTTCTAAATGTCCAGCAACAGTGTACCTTGCATATAGACAGAATATATTTTTAACTTCATCGTACAAGTCATGTCAAGAACAAGGGTCCCAACATTTCAAGAACTCCAGTTTAACAACAAACAACAGAAGATGATCATCACTTTAACACCCTAGTTGAAAACTTCCCCCAAACATCTGGCTGGCCAGCAAAGGAGGCAGAATGCTCAATTACATGGTGATCTTGCTGATCCAGCAAGGCAATTTTTATATTTATAAAAACCAGTGGAATAAGGATTTTCACTTTCACACAATTATTTGCAGGCTTATTTATTTATTATAATATCTATCTCCTGCTTTTCAGCCACGATTGGCTCATAAAGTAGTTTGCAATTGAAATCCATTATAGGATACACCACGTGCAGAGTGAGAAGTTTACAATTTACTAATCCAGCACATGTACGTGCATATGTGCAGGCATTTCCGCAATCCCCCCGGCATTTTATGCTGCTCTTGCCGTAACTTGCTTATCTAGGTTATTCGTTTGATGAATTCTTAATTAAAGCCAATTGCTGAACATTCAAATAAAACCACAAGTGATATTCTGATGGCTGTAGAGAGATGTACAGTTGGGTCTTTTCTACAGGATGAAAGAAGTTTCACCAAGTACTCCAAGCTGTCTGGGCCCGGCAGAGCACTGAAAAGCTGGTGTGTCTGCTGTTGAACATGACAGCAGGAGGGGATAAGAATGGGAGATGTTAGTCCCTCATTCTCATCCCCACCTTCCATATGTTGGTGGCTGCTAACTGCTGGGCTCTCTGGTGACCCTGCTTGATGGAAAGGAGGCAACTGGTAAGGATAAATATATATTTGCAGTAGTACAGAAATATGGAAAATTCATGGTACTGTCATAAAGACATTCAAGTGTATAATGAGGAGCTGAAGCATGGTATTTTGTGTCCCTGGGAAGGTATTGATTGCTGTCATATGAAACTATTATGACTGAGGAAGGCACCTGTTTCAAATTTATGAGTTTAAGGGGGGAGGCATAGCTCAGCGGAAGAGCATCTGCTATGCATGCAGAAGGTTCCAAGTTCAAATCTCCAGGTATGCCCCCCCCCCCAAAAAAACCCTTCAAAGCTGCTGCCTGCCATTGTCAACTATATTGACTCAGATCAGGGATGTCAAACTCATTTCCATGGTGCCTTCTGAGGGCCAAAAGTGATATCATTATGCAGGAAGTAATGCACTTTGTTCTCACATAAAAACTTGTTGGCTGCAAATGACAGAAGAGAAAATGCGCAAATCTTGATCATATTTTCAAGGTATGGGAGAACCAATTATCATGCGGATTGCCCTTTCAGCAGTGCCACTTTGCAGATCACCAGCTGCAAGATGGTCTGTGAAGTGATGCCTCAGCGAAGCAGCACTGCTTAAAGGGCGACCTTTGTAATAATTGGGCTCTCCCAACACCTCAGCAGTGTCTCCCTCTTTCACCCCTCTTGGTCTGCCCTCCCTCTGTAGCATTCCTTGCCTTTTTAAGACCTCCTTCCATCTCTCCCTCCCACAGCCTAAGCAGAAGTGGCACTGCTGAAAGGGTGGTGCTGGGAGAGCCCAATTATCATGGGAGCTGGATAAAAAGCTTCCAGGGGCCACATCCCACCCATGGGCCTTATGTTTGACACCCCTGACTTAGAAGGACTGATAGATGGACCACCAATAGATGGACCCGATACAAGGTCCTAAGAGAAAATCAGTTTCTCATTCTACTCCTACTTGATTAACCATTTAAGCCACAGTGCTTTTATTTAAGATGACTTGGTCGTCTCAGTGTTAAACATTTAAAGCTACATATCTGTTACAATGCTAGTATAATAGAATGTAGTCATGTTGAACTAGCATGCTGGTCAACATGACTGCTCCAAAGCATTAAACAGTTTTGCACATTCTTTAACAGCCCAATCCTAACTAGGGCTACATAGCCCTTTCCAACAGTGGAACACTGTTCTGCTGTAGCAAAATGGTTTATGGCAGCACACATAGTGCTCCTGCAGCTGGCTACCTCTAGCAGGGCAGGCAAGTTGGTGGTGAGAGTGAAGAGTGGACAGAACTGGGTGGGAAGGAGGAAGAAAAGGGGTGGAATGTGGCAGCAGCAACTTGTACTGATATCCTCAACTTGGTTTTCCCGTTTACTCCATTGCTCACCTTAGACTTGCCTCAGCAAAGTAGCTGGCATAGATCCATCAGGGTAATGGAGGCTTACTCTCAGGTAAGGGAACAAATCTTCCCTTATCTGGAGGAGACCTCCATGACCCTCCCCACTGAGTGCCAGTTGCTTACAGCCAGTATTGTTTGCTAGACATGATACATATTTCTAGGAGAGCAGTTTTGTAATTAGGGCACTGAGCAAAAGAGAAGTAACCTGGGTCAACTTTATGGATAGGAATACTCATAAACATCAGTTTATGCCTCTCTTTTTTGGACATACTAAACTTGTTGGTGAAAAAGTATACTTTGAGTTAATTTCACTACCAAAACGAGACCTTGCAGTCATGGGCTGGCTTGTAATGAAGGTGAGTGAGCTCAACAATTTTAAATTATAACAGACAGGCCACCCTATTCTCACCTTTTATTGAGGTCTATTTTAAATATTTCAAATATACACTACCTAAATTTGTATACTCTTTAACAGTAGTTAATCTTCAATTAAAATACACAGAGCAGAAACTCAGATAACTGGTTTAAAAGGTAAAAGCTTATTGACAAGGAAAAAAGTATTCTTCCTATTGCTGTTTTAATTCCGCATATTAAAAATGTCATTTTTACGACTTAAAAAAATCTTCAGGAATAATGAAGGCTAACAAAAGAGTGAAGAGCAGTAATTTAAAAAGCTCCATATGCAGCATCCTGATTACTGTATCAATCCCATTTCCATAGCGAAGGGAGAAGTCACTGAACTGACACTTGTCCTTTCTGGTGACAAGAAAAGGGCTAAAAGGACAGTGTGTTTCCCAAGTGTCATTCCTTAGTCTCGAGAAGACGAACAAGAAGTCTCCTGCACAGTTACAAGTGTGTGGGTGTCGGCGCCTGGCACTTTCCTAAAACACTGCAACCTCCAGCTCCGGTGGTCCCTGCACATGCACTTAATTTGGAAGCAGCTGGGTTCAAAAGTTTATCCTCACTTTTTGACCTGAAAGGGTTTAGGATGTGGATGTGCACTTGGAACTATACAACATGCCACACAAACTGAGGAAGTGCAGCCCCAAGATGGAAAGACTGTGTGCAAGGGAAGAATATAAGACATTCTTTATGTTTACAAGAGCTGTAATAGGCATATGTGGTCCAAGATACATCTGACACACTAGAGCATGTGGTGGACAAACGCATATTCAGCCAGTGAAGAAACAAATTCAGCAACATGCTAGGATTGGTATTCATTGATGCATGTCACCCAAACAGACAAAGGCCAACTCAAGGAATAATTGGTATTTATTTAAACAATTATCTACAGCAACAATGTTTGATGTTAGCAAAATCTGAATTTCTTTTTTCTCAGCACTGTCATTTCAAGAACCACTGTGCTCAGATGGTAAAACAAACATTCCATTTCCTAACCGACTGAACTTAAATATCCACTGAAAATGATTAGTTAAAATACTGTACTATTTCTTTGAAGATAGTAAAAACAACATCATACTTGCACAGCTCGTTAAACTACGGTCTCATATATATATATATATATATATATATATATATATATATATATATATATATATATATATATATATATATATGTATATGCTTCTAATATTAAAATGATGGATGTGATGGCAACAGAATTAGCACCAACATGTCTACACACCTTCAAAGACACATACAGACAACTGTAGATAAAAACACCAATGATAAAGAATTCCATAAAAACTATTATCAGGCCTTTATCTAGCACCAAAAGAGGATGAGGCACCACGCAGAACATAACAATGATACAGCTGAAGCCCAGAGTGCCTGAAGTTTTAGAAATAGTTGTCCAAAACAGGCGCAGATGAGAGATCAGGAAATGACAAAGGTGCAGGTAGTACAGGGCTATGGAGGAGTCAGATGTCAAAGATGGAACATACAGGATGCAGTAAGGATGGTACGGGAAACTCTTAAAGAACAGGCTCTTGAAGAGGAACTTCGAGGAAGATGCCTAAAGATAAACCATTTTCAAATGTTGTCAGAGTTCAGTGCACGCTAAACAGAAGTTAAACAGAATGACTTCTGGTCTATTGCATCAAGGACACCATGAATGGTCACCATCCTTTTGGAAAGAAAGAAAAACCTTTCCATAAGTTTGTTGCCGGGGGAAAGGCAGTATAAAGATCTCCTAAATAAACAAACCACCTTAGAAGTATTTCTGGATACATAGTTGTTTTTCTCCTAGCCCACTTGCGGCCCTTGAGAACTCTCAATCCCACCCTCAGGGAGCCCCCAGTCTCCAATGAGCCTCTGGCCCTCCAGAGACCTGCCGGAGCCTGCACTGGCCTGATGCAACTGCTCTCAGTGTGACAGCCAACTGTTCAACCTCTCGCATGAGCTGTGGGATGAGGGCTCCCTCCACTGCTTTCTGTGTCACATCTGTGATGCAGCAGTGGAAGCAAAGGAAAGGCTGGCCTTGCTTTGTGCAAGGCCTATTATAGGCCTTGAGCTATTGCAAGACCTTCATTCATTTATATGTTCCAACGCTAACATATTAATTTATGTAAATTTATTCAAATTTGAAATGTAAATTAATTCCCCCCGTCCCCTGACACAGTGTCACAGAGATGATGTGGCTCTCCTGCCAAAAAGTTTGGACACCCCTGTCCTAGCCCAAAGGGAATGTTTTAAGATGCACTTGTGTACCCAACCCCAAGACAAGATCAGAAAGAAGCTGAGTTTTGTAGATTCCACCATTTGTCTGTCTCTCTCTAGTACTCTCATACATTAGTGACTTAATTCTAAAGAGGCTGGGTGGCAGAAGCAGTCAGCACCAGTATAAGTTACTCCACCAGCGCACAAAGCTGCAGGCTGCTGGAGTGCCTGTAGGAAGGCCAGAGGCTTTCTGCACTCTCTAGAGCAGAGATCTGCACTCTGGGACCACTGTGTCCGGGAAAAGCCCTCTCCTTTCCAACTAGAGATAAGGTGGTGTGAGAGGGTGGAACGGGGTGGGGGCACAAAGGGACAAGGGATGCGTGGATTGGGTCCAGGAAGGTGGCGGTTTTGGTGGCAGCAGTAGCTGAATCCTAACCCCCTTCCTGAACCTGTACCTATGGTGCAGGTTCACAAAGACCTGTGCCAGCAATTTCGCTAGCACAGTTCTGAGTAGAGCCCCCATGTACCATTGGAAGCTTACCCCTGGGTAAGGGAATTATTGTTCATTTATTCAGAGGAGACCTCCAGGACTCCCCCCCCCTTTGCAGGATGCAGGGGAAGCATTTTGGCACTGCTGCATCGGTGGGAGTGGGCAGAAGAATAAGATTGGGCTGTTAATCCATGTGCATCTTAAAAAGAAGTGATGGCAGGGAGAGTCACAATGTTGTGGAAGAAAGTTGCCATGTGAATATCCCAAGAGTTATCATCAATCTACCTATAGCACAGCATTTCTTATCTCGGTTGGAAACGTAAATCATGCCAGCAACAGTTAGTAGGTCAGAAACTGCTAGTGATTCAGGACACTAAAGTTGCAACTTTATATATACTTCCCTAAGAGTAAGTTCCACTGATGCTACTCTTGTCAATTAAAAAAAAAAATCAACTAATGAACATTATTTCCTTGATAAATTTGAAACTTTCAGTCATGTGCCCAGAAAAGTGATATGTTAGTGCCTGAAATATAAAATGAGTGAATGTCTTTGGATACAGAATAAGAGCTAAATAAAATAAACAGACATTAGCCAGACATAATGGTAGAGAAAGGAAAGTTATTTAACAAAACAACCCATACATCAGCAAACTAAAGGAATGGGAATTAACACACTAGTTGGTGCCCCAGGGAAAGCATTCAGCACAAAGACACTACAGAAGGCAAGTCTATGAAGGCCAGACTACTTGGCTGATGCCAAAAAATGCGAGTCTTGTTCTTCAAAAGTCCCAGTGTACAAATGGAATTTACTGATCACTACAACAGAAGTTTCTAAAGAAAGTTTTCTACTTATACCAATAGTACAAATGAATTCTCAAAATAGTGGATTTAAAAAGAAAAACAGCAGAAAGGCTATTTTCTTGCGATCAGCAAACTAGAAAGCTACAAGGTGGGGAACATCAAGTAATCTGTGTGGTGACAAGAAGTACTACTCCAATCTAACTATGATAGATTATTGCAGTGACTAAGGGCGCAATCCTATTCTGTGCTGGAACAGGCAAGCCAAGAGGCTTGCGCTGTATCCAGCGCAGGATATGGGCCCAAAGTGGCTCGGCCAGAGGTAAGGGGAAACTTTTCCCCTTACCTCTAGGTAAGGCACCCTGGCCCCAATGGGTCTCCTCAGACTTCCACCATCTCCTGAGGTGGCACAAGTCCAAGGACAGCAGAGCGGCTTGAAGCCACTCCAAACTCCCCGGGAACAGGGGTCGGGATTCAGCATAACTGCTGGGGCCCAGCCCCGCCTCCCACTCCCCACCTGCCCACCCCTGGTCCACCCACCATCCCCCCCGCCCCAGAACACCTCCCTCCTGCCTCCTCCCCAACCACCCCAGAGGGCCAACACAAGACTCGCCATGCAAGCCACCACAGAGGCTGGATTCAGCCTCCATGCACTGGCACGGCTTGCTCGTGATGGGGCGTAAATGTGCTTTATGGCAAGGGACTTGCATTGGTCCAAGTTCTTCTCTGGATTGCGCCCTAAATTACTTCAGGAGGCAACATGGATGGATTCACTCCCAAAATGATCAGTCAGCAAATTTAAATCTGCTCAGCTGTAATCTAGAATACAGCAGTAACTTTTTTTCTCCCAGAGCATGAAACAGCTCTACCTGTGATGTGGATGATTATCAAGATACTATCCTTGATCTATGTTTTAGGGTTCAGTCCTATCCAAGTTTTCAGTACTGATGCCAGTGGTGTGTGTGCTACAGTGGCGTAGCTAAGGGGGTGCAGGGGGGTAGCAGTCACACCGGGCAACAAACTTTAGGGGGGTAACAAGCTGAGCTTGACACTAGTGGCCAAAATTGTGAAAAACATGATATGTACAAATAATATCATCATGTTATATATCATTGGAAAGGTAATTTAATGCAGAATGCAATGAAACAAATTACATTAAGATATCTGTTTTCTATCAAAGGTTATGGCCAATTAACCAGAAAACAAAAACACAACTGCCTTAAGGAACAAAAAGTTGATTTTCGTAACTCAAAAATGACCTATGAGACTGATTGTTCTGAGAGCCAATGAGATGTTATTATGATACAGCATGGAACCAATAATGTGTTGATATGTGTCAGCTCTCATTTCTACGTAACATAATACAGTTACCCCTACTAAATGGGTAAAATAGGCACTTTTTCAAGTGGTGCTCCTCTTATATTTAGCAGGGGGAGAATAACCACCCCTCTTCATCCCAGCACAGTGTCTCTAACCAATAAGAAGTGTACTTTTTATTTATTTACATAAGAACATAAGAACAGCCCCACTGGATCAGGATCACTTTTTATTTATTTACTTAATTAAATTTGATTTTGTCATGTGGGTCTACAAAATCTTCTTTGTTCTCAGGTAGCAGATTTAGGTATGCCACTGGATGAGGGGAGGTGGCAGATCAATTGGGTGGTGAGCTGCTGGGGGAGGAGGCAGGTTTCCCCCCAATCTGCACCTTTTAAAAAGCCCAGGCGCAATGTCACTTCTAGTTGTGACATCACTTCTGGGGCATCATTTTGAGCTCCCCACCGAGCTACAAGTTCATTAGGTATGCCACTGGTGTGCTGCATTCGGGGGGGGGGGGCAGCCATTGGAGGTCTCCTCAAGGTAAGGTAGCGGTTCTCAAACTCTTTTTGAACTGAACTTTTTGAAGAGTTTGAACTGCAGTAAGTGTGTGCAGGGGTGAGGGACGGTAGCGACGCAATGTGCTAGATTGCACTGCTTTGGAGGGGTGCAGGGGCTTGCTGCCACTTAACAGAGGCTGCAGCAGCCTGCATGGAGTGCGGGGTGCCCCCGCACCAGACTCTGCAGGGCTCCCCATGCTGTGGAGACTCTCAAAATGCCGATTATGACCACTTCCAGTTTTGCATTTGTGAAACTGAAAGTGGTCGCAATAGAGATTTTGAGGGTCTCCGCATGTTGGGGAGACCTGCGGGGGCTCCCTGCTCCCCAGGGAGGCTGCTGCAGGCTCTGGTAAGTGGCAGAAAGCCCCTGTGTCCCTCCAAAGCAGTGCAATCTAGCACATCACATCACTGCCTTCCCCTCCTCCCCACCCCTTAAGGGGGCAGAGGCCAGGTCTCTCTGGCTGGGGCATTGTAACGTCCTCGTTTGCAAACCACGAGGAAAGGGAATGTTTGTTACCCCAGCCCAAATTGCAGATGCATTGGCACTGGAATGTTGAATAGGATTGGGCCCTTAGAAATCCCCATTCTAGAGTAATTGTGGTCTGGATATATGCAGAGAGATGCTACCACTCCAGAGGATTTGAGAGAAACACTGATTATCAATGATTTCATTAGAAATCCAGGCTTCTTTTTTTTTTCTTTTCCCAGAATTCAATACAATTGAAAATTCAAAGGACAATACAAGTTCATACAAGGTGATAAAGTGCCTTGCTTGTACAAATGCTGTAAGCAAAAAGCTTATAGCCAGAGGAGCCTGTAAGGAGACTGCAGCCTAGAATGGAGACTAAGGGCACAATCCTAACCTTGGATTAGGCTGGGTTAGGCCCGGGAGGGTCGCAAACATGCCATCCTCGGGGGGCGCATATTTGCGCCTCCTCGGGAGTTGGCTGGGCTGGCGCAGGGGCGCGCACTGGCCCATGGAGGCTGTATCCAGCCTCCGTACTGACTTGGGAAGGGAGGGTTGCGTCTGGGGTGGGGGGAAGGCGGGTGGAGTGTGGTCCTGGGGCGAGTGGGCAGGGATTGAGAGGTGGGGCTGGGACCTGGCTGTTATGCCAAATCTCAACCACATTCCTCAAGCAGCACAGAGCGGCTTGAAGCTGCTCCATTCTCCTCGGATTTGTGCCACCTCCTGAGGAGAACCATTGGTGCAATGGTGGCTTACCTGGGGGTAAGGGGAAGAGTTTTCCTTGCCTCCAGCTGAGCCATTTCTGGTCCCAATCTTGTGTTGGATACAGTGCAGATCTCCTGGTCTGCCTGTTCCAGTATAAAATAGGATTGTGCTATAAGAGTAAAAGGAAGCAGGAAACAGGAAGTGAACATTTGCTTTTAGTCTCCCTCCTAGGCTGCAGGCTGTTTTCCTGCTTGTCTAGCGACACGTTTTTTGCTTATAGCATTTGTACAAGCAAGACACCTTATCACTTTTCACAAATGAAATTCACATAACAAGGTAATAAGGTATGAGGGGCCACGGAGATATGGTCCCCCCCCTTATCCGCAGTTTCCGGTATCTATGGCGGGGGCTGGAACATATTCCCCATGGATACCAGTGTATATACCAGCCTGTATATTGGACTATGGCTCAGATGCCAGTAAAGTAGATGCCAGTGGTCACATTTCTCTCTCATAATCAGTGAGAGAGATCTCACTGAAATAGCAAATACAATGACACGCCATGCAGAATAGCCTGAGTTACCATAGCTACATTTTATCAAAACTATTTATATACTACTTTTTAATAAAAAAGCTTATGAAGTGATTTATTATATCCTGGGAGCCAGGATGGTGTAGTGGTTTGGGAACTGGACTTAGAGCTGGAAGATCTCAGCTTGTTTGCTTGTTTGTTTATTTAATTTGAGAAATTTATATCCTGCTTTTTCCATACCAAAGCAAATGCCCATTGCGGCTTACAAACCATTATAAATGTAAAATGTATAACTACAATAAGTAAAAACATCAATACAGATCATTGACACGTTAATTTTAACACTAAAATATAAAAACATTGAAACCAAGCAAAAAAAACCACAACCCAATGCACGCCATTGAGCCACCTGGGGGGATGGCACACTTTTATACACATATTTGACGCAACACGAATAGCCCCTGCAAATGAGAAGGGATGTGCTGATCCCTGGAGAAGGGGAAAAATGCAACCCTTTAAAATCAGTTTAAAAAACTGAACAGTCCTTTAACAATAGCTTCATTAATGAGAGAGAGAGAGAGGGCAGCTGGCTGACAATCCATCAATCCTTCTCTCTCCAGGTGACCCCTCCCTTGCCCCTGAGCACCTGAAAGAAAGGTGATCACTTTGCATTGTTGAAGGAACGGGCTGAGTGAAGCTCCTTTCTAAGCTCTTGGAGGACAACTGATTGATGGATTGTCTTCTTAATGACTCTTATCTTACATCACAAAGGTCAACAAGGCTGTTTTTAAAGCACCTGAGCAAAGAAACTTTGTTTTTTAAATTGATTTGCTATAGTGCATTTTTCCCATCCATTGCTTGGAACAGAACCCATGCGAATAGTGTGGCTCAACCTGTAGTCCAGGAAAACAGTCAAGTCACAGCACTCTTACAGAGGCAGATAAGCCAGACAGACAGACATCAACCCAGTGCCAGATGCAACATGTATGAATAGCCATGAGGGAGGGAGTCGTTCTTAATTCTCCCAGAAGGGAATTCCATAATTGTAGCACCACTACAGAGAAAGCTCAACCCTGAGCCACCATGACTCTAACTTGGGACAGAGGCAGCACTTAAAGGAGAGTCCTTTCAGATGACCTGCTCAGCCATAAAGCTTCCTAGGTGACCTCGGACCAGTCATAATCTCTCAGTCTCACCTACCTCATAGGCTGTGAGGACAAAAGGAGGGAAGGAACCACGGACACCACCCTGAGCTTCTTGGAGAAAGGGCAGTAAAAAAAATGCAGAAAATAGAAATATAGCAAAATAAACAGAAAAAAACTGGCTGCCCTTCCTTAAAGGGGCTAACAAACTTAAAAAGAGACAAGAGAGACACCAGCCGACAACTACTGAGGAAAAATGCTATGCAGAACAACAAAAACAGTTGCTGACCCCCTGTTAAATATAAATGAACCACCATTTAAAAGGTGCATCATTACCTAGTTAGCAGGGGCCATATCAATTATGACACTATGCCAACACACTAGCAGATATGCCTGATCCCAGGCAGCTTATTTGCTGAAGTAGCACCATTTCCTTTCCTATGTAATCATTATAGTCTTCAGATCACACTTTACAGAGCCTTTTATTTGGAGGATGCGTTCTACTTCCACTGTACAAAGAGACTATGAATTCCACTAGCAAAGTAGAATGTGTCCCCATCTTACTTTGTGTGTGTGCTGGTGTTTAAAGTTAAGATGGATCATATCCCTGATGATGTTGATTAATGTCCAAATTTGACAATATTTTAGAGGAACATTTTGTTCATTTTCCTGGTAGGGGATTTTGAATGTCTAATGTTACATCAAATATGCTTTTGTTAAGTGCTGTCAAACATGAACATAGCTTAAGGTCATAACAAACTTTTAAGTCAAATCACAGGCAGCCTGTGCAGCTCCTGCCCTCTTTGTGAGGCCTCTATGCCTGCTACAGAAGGCCAATTATGTCAGAACAAGATGTGAAGAACATTCTCTCCCCTAGAGCCATACTGTATGTGATTGATTCGCTTCTGTATGTGCTTCCAGAGCATGAATTCATGTCTACAGTCCCTATATTCCCATCATAAAAAATTGGTGCTTGATTAACGTCACTCCCAACCCTGAAAAGCTTCCACACTGAAAAGCTTCCAATTATGTTTCCAAAGCGTTTGTTTCTGAAACATTTGACCAGAGCTAAATACAAGTACCTAGTAAAAGAAAGTCTGAAATTCTCAGAAAGTGCTCCATTTTGTTGACAGCAACCTCTCTCAAGGTTCATATACAGTTATAAATTATAACATACAGTTCATATATGCATTCCCATTTGATAATTCATTTTGTTTTACATCATAATGCAAAAAAGAATCCTCAGTTTTGTTCATATCCTAATTTTGATGTGTACCCTGGGCTATTTTGAAAACTTGGACAAGTGAGTTTACCTCTCAGTGCTTCAGTTTATCCATTAACTGATAAAAATTTACTGTCTTCCATCAGATTCTTAATCATTGAAACCATGCCAGTTTAGGCACAACTTATGGTCCAATTCTCCAGGGCCACAATGCAGCAAGGGCTGCTGCCAAATCCTATCCCCCTTCCAGGCCTGATCTACCAACATTCCTGCACCAGCGATTTTGCTGGAACAGGACCGAGTAGCTCCATAGTGGCTGCTGGGGCTTTCCCCAGGCCTACCTCAGTGAGACCTCCAGCAGTCACTTTGTCAGATACAGAGGCTGCAGCTGCGGCACCACACTGGTGCATCGCGCCATGGGCAGTGCAGTTAAAATTTGGCTGTTAATGAATAGTGCTATAATAGTGCAATGCAGCCCCGTAATAATATGTGTGCAAACCGAGCTGTTAAGTTGATCTTAGAGTCAACAGTGACTACAGTTGTGGTTGAACAGGTCGCCTGTTGACAACTGCAAATAATCAACAACTGACACAAAACGTAAGGTTAAAAAAAAAAAAAACACCTCCATGTCAAATGGCAAATTGCTTTCTTAACAAGAAAATGCAATCAGATAACATTTTGCAAAATGTACATATACACACTCCGGAAGAGAAAATGACTTGTGTACATAAATGTTAACTGAAAGGGGAAAAAAGACAGTTGACAGACTTTCTGATGTCATCTCATCACAGTTAAATTCCAATAAATAAGTTTTCCCTCTGCTGTTCTTTTGAAATTCAAGCCACCATTTCAGCCAAATGAAAAGACCTTTGCCTGCACTTCTTGCCTAGTAGAAGGAAACTATTGTACTGCTAAATGAAGAAGCTAGATGCTACTACTTTTTACAAAGGACAGCTCTATGAACGTAAGATCCGTCAATTCACAGAGTAAGTGCTATAGATCCAGTGTGACCCAACTAGAGTGCTGGATTTGGATGCACCAAGCCCAGGTTCAAATCACTGCTCAGCTATGAAGGACATTGTGTGGCACTGGACAAATCACCATCTTGCAGGCTAATCTACTTCACACATTTATGGGAACCAAAAATACTATGATGAGCTCTTTGGACAACATGCAGAATAAAATGCAACAAATACATTACAGATCGTGTAAAGTTCCCCTCCAAATTCAAATGTAGCTTGTAATGGGGTTCACAACTACCCACTAACTGACCCTCTCTACTAGTCTAACCTTTACAAAGATAGTACAAAATCTGCCCAAACCACCTACAAAGCGCTCAGTGCCTGCAAGGAATAGAATTAAGCCTAGAGGGTCTCAGTGTCCCTGGACTGAGGCACTGGCACATACAGGGTGGTGGCAGTACTACTAAACAGAGGGGCCTTGAGAGCTTTAGGGTTCAAGAACCAAGAACTCTGAGCACCCCAAACCCCCTCATGTTTGCGACAATGATTACATCAACAGCAGAAATGTATCAGATGTTTGTATTTGCAGGAACATGGTTGAGAACAATATGAAAACTGCTACAGCTCACCTAAGGAAAAGGATAATAGGAGGTTTTAAAAATTACCCCCCTAGAAGCATTCAGAACCAGAGAGAACTACATAGCATTCATTTTAGTACGCTTAAGATTAAGGATAGAAAGGTGAAGGTAAAAAACAGTTTAAACACTTAAAAAAAAGGCACAGTAGCCTCCTAAAGTGAATTTTTGTTAAAAGTTTAAAGAACAAAAAATGAGGAAAAAAGAACAAAAGACACCAAGTTGCTGTTCGTTTCTGTACCCTAAAATAAGCTTATAAAGACAGAAAATATTTATCTGGAAGGGTGGCAAGCCTAATAAAAGTTTTATGAATGTTTTACAATTGCCCTGTCAAGGGGCTATGCACTCAGGCACCTCCTTCCCTTCTAAGAATCAACAAACGCAAAATTTTTTGCCTATACGTCAAGTTCCAAAGTGGGAATGAAAAGGCTGTTGGAAAAACAGAAATGAAACAACTTTTCTACTATAAAAAAGAATATACATTCTTTTGCCCCTCACCACACACTCTGGAGAAATACCTTCAGCACACTGGCTGCACCATTTCTCACCGATTAAAGGATAAGTGGGGTTCTCTTATACCAGTCATTTATTTATTTATTTATTTATTTATTTATTTATTGGATTTGTATTCCGCCTTTCTCCCCGAAGGGCACCCAAGGTGGCTAGTTATTGTCTCAAACTTTACATTGCTCCCTACTTACACCCATAAAACTATTCTCATTTGAACCTGACTTCTCATGCACTCACCCTAGAAGTTGCATACAAACGTCATATCTAAGTACACTCTGTAAAATAGCCATCTTGCTCTCTAGATTTTTTTGCGAGGAATAGTTTAGTACTGATGATGGATAACGGGATCTCAGTTAGTGGTCTTTAGATGGTCTCTGGCTACTCTAAACTGTAAAGTGTGCAACCCTCTGAAGCTGAAAGGAACAGTTCCAAATGCAAAAATAAGAAAGAAAAGATTTAATGTTTACCGTTTCAATCTTTCAATTGGTTTGCTTTATTGTATCAAGTTGTTTATAAATTATTATAATTGCTATTAAGTGTCAACTTCAGCAACTGTAGAAAGGTGAAGTAAAAACGTTTAAAATTAAAACAGTTTGGAGCTTGCTGGAAGAAACTCCAGATATATTCCTGGCGCCAGTTAATAGCTTCTAGGACACTGGGAGGGCTGAACCAATGTTGCTTGGATACTATTATTACTTGCATGACACATGCAAAAATTGTACGTAGTTTATTACACAGTTTATTACAAAGGACACCATAAGTTTCTAGTACTCTTTCCTCAAAAAGGAAGAGGCCCTCTAAAGGACTTCCTTCCAAACAGTTAGTGAAGCAGAGTATGTAACAGCATAATTCAAGAAACAGCTTTCAAATTAATAAGGGGGTGAGCAAACTCTAGTATACTCAATGACAGTCATGCCATTTACTTCAGTGGAACGTATACTGTTCCCAATGGCATTTAAAAGCAACACTGTGCTGAATAAGTATTAGGGTGAAATCCTAACCGCTTATGCCAGTGCTTTTGAGCACTGGCATAGTGGTGCCAAAGGGAGGTGTGCTGCATCCTGCAGTTGGGTGGCACTCACGGAGGCCTCCTCAAAGTAAGGGAATGTTTGTTCCCTTACCTCAGAGCTGCATTGCCCTTATGTCAGTGCTGAAAAGTGAGTGACAGTGCTGGAAAGCACTGACATAAGGGGTTAGGATTCCGCCCTTAGTAAGACAAGCAGTTAATTACCGCAGTTACTTGCCTATAAGTCGACCCCACAGATAAGTCGAGGGCAGGTTTTGAGCCAACAATCATGGAATTTTCTATGACCCTCAGATAAGTTGGGGGTTAAACTTAGGGGGGTGTCTGACTATAGTTTTGTACCCGAGGCCAGAACCTGAAAAATAACCTACCACTAATTGTTACCTAAGAACTGTAGTCTCTAATTTCTTAAAAACATAGTAAAAGATCATTAGATACATTTTTATTCTTTTTTAAATTCTGGTCTTCACCACCTTTTTGTAAACACTATCAGAGTAAGTGCACTGTAAACTATATACCAGTAAAACAGTGGTTCCCAACCTGGTATTCAAGTACTCCCAGGGACACTCAACAGGACCTTTAGGGGTACTTGAAAAAGAAATAATGGCAGAAAAAGGCAGGCCATGCTCCAGAATGCCTTGCAAGGCAGGAATGCCTTGCAAGGACCAGCAAGGCAGGAAGGGAGGTAGCTAGTTGGTTGTGAAAGCCCCACCAATAGCTAGTTTTTTGTCATCAATTCATCTATGAAATAGTGATTGAACACCAGCACAGGAAAAAAGCTTAAACATAATATGGAAGGTGATCAATCACCCAGAATTTCTTTGCACACTTCTGGTGCAAAACAGTGCAAAGGCAGAGTCTTCTGTTCTTCAAACAGATAAAAAGAGAAAGTATGTGATGAATACATGAAGTGTGGGCTTTCATGTGGAGGAGATGAAGGCTTGTATTATTAATTACAGACATTTTGCTAATATGAAGGGTACAATTTATGGAAATGGGCTGCCAAGGGATATACAAGTGAAAAAGGTTGGAAACCACTGCAGGAGAACCATGAATCAAATCCACCTTTAAGGTGTCTGGCTCTACATATAACATACAACCCATAACACATAACTGAGAGTGTGCAATTCAATTCACAGCAGAAAGATGAGATACTTGCAACCCTTTTCACTCAGAAGTAGACCCACTGCTTTCCATTGGTGTTATTCTTAAGTAATGGTGCACTGACTTGTAGCCTGGGAAGGAGGGTCCCATCCTGGTGTTTCAAAAAAAGTAGGAATTTCTTACCTGAGAATTCCAGTTCTCAGAAAGGAAGGATGGCATTCCTACTGCTGGGATGCCCCTCCTCCTGGAAGGTAGGATTGGAAACTCAATGAACGGATACTCCTCCCACGTTGGGGGCGTCCCATGGCATTCCCCAGTCCAGACTCGACAAGCAGGAAAAGACCTGATGCCCCCCTGCTCCTCAGCAGTGGCCTGGTCCTTGATTTGTGGCGTGTCTACCGCGAGGGTTGACTATGGCGATACCTAGCCAACAGTAGGAGTAACTACAAGCAACAACAACCAACAACCCCAACAACCACGCAAAGAAATCCCGCTAGGGTTTTCTGTCCCCCGTGGGGAGGCCTGAGGAAGCAGTGCACCCCTGAGCAGGAGAAGCAGTGGGAGGAATGCCATCCTTCCTTTCCCAGAACTGGAATTCTCAGGTAAGAAATTTCTACTTTCTCTGGGAAGGAAGGGCTAGTATACCTACTGCTGGGATATACCAGAACCAACCAGAAGGGTGGGCCAATGAGGGGTCACTCACAGCCTCACTACCTGTTGCAACACCTTACGCCCCATAGCAGCGTCCGATGAAGCGACTGTGGTTATCCGGTAGTGCTTGGCGAAGCTGTGGACTGAAGACCACATTGCCGCCCTACAGATTTCAATGAGGGATGCGTACCCGTCAAACGCCGTTGAGGTGGCAGCGCTCCTGAGGGAGTGAGCTGTGATCCCTTCTGCGGGGAACTTCCCCTCTGGCCTGGTAGGCCAGCCGTATTCACACTTTTAACCAGCGCGCTAGCGAGCTGGCTGAGGCCTTGTGGCCTTGGTTGGAGCCCTTGTAGGTTACAAACAGGGACTCCGACTTCCTAAAGTCTCTAGTGCGCCTGGTGTAATAACGTAAGGCCCTACACACATCCAGAGTGTGCCATGCCTTCTCCCTTGGGGCTTGGGGCAGAAGGATGGAAGAATCAGTTTCTGAGCCCTGTGAAATAGGGAGTTGACCTTTGGGACAAAGGTCGGATCCAGGCAGAGTACCACCTGGTCCTTATGGAAAATGCACAGCTTGGGGTTGATGGACAAGGCCCCAAGCTCCGAGATCCTCCTGGCTGAGGTAATCGCCACTAGGAAGAGAACCTTGAACGTGAGTTCCCTAATGGTAACTGTGGCCAGAGGCTCGAAGGGTGCCTGACCGAGGGCCTCCAGAACCTTGTTCAGGTCCCAGCTGGGGAACCTGTGTACCGTCAGGGGGTTCAGCAGTGCCACCCCCCTCAGGAACCTGCGGACATAAGGATGGGACGACAGGGATTCCCCTGAGCTTGCTACCAGGATGCTGCCGAGGGCCGCCAACTGCCTCTTGAGTGTGTTGGTGGACAGACCCTTGTCCAGGCCCTCCTGCAGGAAGGTCAAGATGTGCTTTACCCCAGCCATGACTGCCCTGACCCCCGTAGCCTCCGCCCACCTAATAAAGGTGCGCCAGGTGGACTGGTACACCTTCCTAGTGGAGGACTTACGTGAGGCCAGCAAGGTGGCCCTGACCCTGTCAGAATACCCCTGCCTGATTAGCATGCTTCGCTCAACCTCCATGCTGTCAGATTGAAGAGGTGTGGCTGAGGATGTGCCATCAGGCCCTGGAGCAGGAGGTTCTGCTGTAGCGGGAATGTCCAATAGTTCTGTGTTGACAGGCGTAGGAGCTCTGGGAACCACGGACGTCTGGGTCACTTGAGAGCGATCAGAATGACTTCGGCCCGGAGCTGCTTGATTCTCTTGAGGAGACGCTGAAGTAGCAGAACTGGTGGAAAGGTGTACAGAACACCCTGAGGCCAGGGGCTGCTTAGAGCATCTATGGCCTCCGCCCCCTCTTGTGGGATTCTTGCGAAGAATCTTTGGATTTGCGCGTTCTCTCTCGTGGCAAAGAGGTCCACAAGTGGGGTCCCGAATCTCTCTCTCACCAGGCTGAAGACTCACGGGTTTAGCTGCCACTCTGTCTCCAGGATCTGCCATCTGCTTAGCCAATTCGCTGCAGCACTGTCCACTCCGGCCACGTGCTCCGCCTGTATGGCTACAAGATGGGCTTCAGCCCAAGAGATGATGGCTGCCACCTCTTTGTGGAGGGCTGTGGACCGTAGGCCTCACTGTTTGTTCACGTAAGCCTTGGCAGTTACGTTGTCCGTCCTCATTAGAACTTGCTGGCCTTGGATCAGGTGGGCGAATTTGCCCAGCACCAGATGAATGGCTCTGAGTTCCAGCAGGTTGATGTGCATGTGGGACTCCTCCCTGGACCAGGCTCCCTGGGCGACCGCACCTCTTGTGTGGGCTCCCTACCCCAGAGGGCTGGCATCCGTGCTGATCACTGTCCATACCAGGTTGCAGAGTGGGGAACCCTCTACCCTCCACCACGCCAGCTCCTTCCTGACTTTGGGAGGGATGGAGGTCTTGTAGTGGATGTTGTTCTCTATCTCTTGCTGAAAGCGCAGGAGAAATCTCTGGAGCATCCTGGCATGGAAGCGTGCCTATGGTATAATGTCCTGGCAAGACACCATCATGCCCAACAGCCTGGCTAGTGTCAACACATCCTGTTGCTGTGTCGCGAGCAGCGTCTCCAGAAGTTGCCACATCTTCTCTCGGCTCTCCGGGGACAGAGAGACCCTGTACTCGGTAGTGTCCAGTAGCAGACCCAGGTGCACCAACTGGTTGCTCGGTTGCAGGCACCTCTTCTCCCTGTTGATCACGAACCCCGCTTTTTCGAGGGTGTCTACAGTGATCTGGATGTCCCTTAGGGCATGAGCCTTGGAGGGGGCTTGGATCAGGATGTCGTCCAGGAAAGGGTACAGGAAAATCCCCTGGAGGCATAAGTGAGCCTTGAGGGCCACGAGGACTTTCGTGAACACGCCTGGGGCTGAGGTTAGGCCAAAAGCAAGAACACAGAACTGCAGATGGCATGATCCATAGCAGAAGTGCAGGAAGCGCCAACAGTCCGGGCGTATCGGAATATGCATATAAGCATCGGAGAGGTCCACAGAGTCCAGTGCGTCTCCGTTCTCCAGCGCTGCCACTATGGACCTCCAGGTCCTCCACTATGGTCTCCATCTTGAAACGGCACTTCCAAAGGAACTGGTTCAGCCACTTGAGGTCGAGGATCGATGTGCTGCCGTTCTTCTTTGGGACCAGGAAGAAGGTGGAGTAGACTCCCTTGCCCCTCTGTGCCAGCAGGACTGGCTTGACTGCTCCGATGTCCAGCAGGTGGTGAATTGCCGCTCGCATGCGCTGGTGCTTCTCCTGTACCTTGTAACGCGGCACCCTCCAGAAGCAGTTCCCAGGCTTGGTTTTGAACTCCAAAGAGTAGACCCTGGTCACTATCTGCAGCACCCAGGCGTCTGTGGTGAGCTTGCTCCAATACACCGCAAAGTGCTGGAGGCGTCCTCCGATCAGGGGGCCCTCCGTCCGTGGTCTGGCATCATGTGGAGTGGGTGGGCTTGGCGGCCCTGTGGGAAGAGGTAGAAGAATCTCCTCCCATGGGGGGTGGGACTTAGGGAAGAATTTAGACTTGACCCATCGGGGTTTGCGGGAGGTGGAGTCCCTGAAGGAACCTCTAGGTCTGAATGCAGGGTGTTGTGAGTGAAAGGGCTGGCCTGGCCTTGCTGACATGCCTGCCTCCTTGTGTGCCAAGGGCAGCACCTTACGCTTGTCCCTGCTTTCTACCAGCAAGGGGTCAAGGGCCTGACCAAAGAGTTTGGACCCCGTGAAGGGGAAAGCTACCAGACGTGCCTGGGAACCCTGATCTACATCCCAGTGTCGGAGCCAGATGTTCCTCCTAGCCACTACATTTGCAGCCACCGTTCTAGCGCTGAACTGCATGGCCTCCAGGAACGGGTCTGCTGAGAAGGCTACTGCTAGCGACAACTTCTTGAGGGTGTTACATGTGGGCCTAGACAGGGACTTGTCTGAGGCCATCAGGTCCTCCATCCAGGCCGTAAGAGCTCTTGTCCTAATGGAGGTGGTGACTGATGCCCTAATGGCTTGGGCGGAGGCCTCAAAATCCCTCTTGAGGGCACTCTCCACCCTCTCTGTCAGTCGCAAGGGTCCCTGGGGCCCCCCTCCCCCTCTGAGGGCAGCACAGCTAAGGAAGATAGTGCTGCCACCAGGGAGTCCACGCCCGGGACCTTCAGCTGCTCCATAACGTCAGCTGGCAGACAATAGAGTTTGTTCACAGAGCATGGGGTACGCCTGGACCTGGTGGGTGCCCCCCATTCAGCCTCTAGGGCCTGCCTGAAGGGGTTTGGGAAGGGAACCACAGCCTTGGTGGTGGCCTTTTGGGGACGGAGGAACTTGGAGCTGGGCCTGCGAGGCTCTGAAGCCTCACTTGCCTCGGCTTCCCCTTCAGTACCTAAGTCCAAGGTGCCTGCTGCCTTGGCCAGTAGGCGTGAGTACAGATCCAGAGGGAAAAGCTTGCTCCCGCTTTCCTCTGGAGGCCCTTCATCCTCACCGGTGAGCTCCCCTTCCTCCCTGGAGTCCTCAGACGGGTCGGGGGTCAGTGACTCCCAGGGGTCTGAGGAGGCTGCCCTGCTGGATTCCTTGGTCCGCTTGCGGCAGTTGGGCTTGTCTGACTTGCCCTTTTCACCCTTGGCCTTATGCCACTTGCATGGTGGGGGCTCCCTCTCGGGGCTGGTGGAATTGGAGCTGGATGAGGATGGGGGGGCCGTTTTGCTTCCTCTTGCCCCCCGTGGGCCTGGGGCTGCTGGCTTCCCCCAAGATCCGTTGCGCCATGTCCTCAATTTGGGCCTGGGACAGCGCAAACATCCCCCCTGAACTGGCCCATACTGGCTTATGGTAGGGCCATGTCCCCCTGGGGTAACTGCGGTGCCAGGTGGGTCCTGGTACTCCTCCGGTCCTCCTTGGGGCTGTGGCCCCAGGTGCTGCAGGTACCTGTCCTCCATGGGGGGGGGCCTTGCAGAGCTGTAAGACTGGAAAAGGTGGGGGGGTCAGTTCAGCCTGCCTGGGTGCTCACCCTTCCCCCCTGCCTTGCTTCCCCCCCGCCTAGCGGGCCTGTCCCACGAGGTAGGGCAGGTAGCCCGTGTGGGAGGTGCTGCCCGGGGAGGAGGCCTTCACTGCGACCCCCAGGGGGGGAGCCTGCCTCGCGGTGATCCTGCTGTGAGGGGTGCGGTGGCACCGCCTGCCGGGCATGCTGCCTGATGGCGTTCCTGCCCCCTCCCGCGCTCACCCACCGCTGCCGAGAAGGGGTGGCTGCACTGCCTGGGGGCTTACCGGGTCTGCTGCTGCTGCCCCTGGAGGTCTGCAGGGGGCCACACCGGATATGGGGGGACCCCGCCACCTGCTGCTGCTCCACTGCCACTTGGGGGGAACAGTGACTGATGGGCGCTTCGCCGCTCCGATGAGCCTCCTGCGGGGCATAGCGTCGCTGGCCTGCCGAGCGCTCCGCCACTGGGCTGCCCCGGCCTGAGTCCCTCCGGCGGGGAAGGGGGGGAGGGCGCAAGATGGCACCCGCCACGTGGCTCCTGCTAGCTGCCCTGCCAGGAAGGCGCTGCTGCTGCTGCTGGTGGCGGCGGCGGTGGCGTGGGTCCGCCACCAGCTCCACGCAGGAAGGGGAACAGAAGCCTCCCATGCTGCCTCAACCTGCTGTTCCTGCCTGCTTGCAGTGAGGGGGGAGGCAGCGCTGAGTCGCACCAGCAGGCAGGCTCTGGGCTGTTCTACGCCCCTGCTCCAGGGGAGGAAAAAAATTTTTAATAAGAAAGGAAAAATACTGATGTCGTGCCAGAGTATGACAGAGGTCCGTCCTCGTTCCTAGAAGGTAGGACTGGAACTGAGGAACACCACGGGACACCAACGTGGGAGGAGTATCCATTAATTGAGGCTCCAATCCTACCTTCCAGGAGGAGGGGCATCCCAGTAGTAGGAATGCCAGCCCTTCCTTCCCAGAGAACAGACCTGCTTTGTAAGCATTTGCAAAGTAGAACCAGGCTGCAGCAGAAGGAAGGAGAATAAAAGATTAACTTTGGCTGGAATGTCCCTGGAAAGTAACTATAGCAACTAAGGAGGTGCCTGCCTGAGCTGAGCAATAGCTCAACTGAGAAAGGAAACTGTTCAGAGCCCTCTGATTGACCCGGAGATAAGGCAAAGTGAGAATTGGAGCTTGATTACTTGGCAAAAATTTCACGTACTATACTATGGTATAGTGGTATTTCATGTATTTAACGTATATTTCACATATAGTGGTATATTTCACGTATGTGGTATTTCACGTACTATACCACTATATCACATGAGTATCTACGGTGATAACCTGTAAAAGAGAATCACAGAAAACATCAGAAGAATAAAAAAAAAATTTAAAATTACTATTCTAATGGTAGTACTGTAGCTAAAATTACCAAATGGGTATTTAATAGTCAGAGATACTGTGAAAAGAGCAACAACTTAGCAGTGGTGTCATTAGGGTTTGCTCACCCGGTGCGAGAGGCTGGCGCATCACCCCATATGATGGACCTCCTCCCACACAATGGGCAGGGCAAAAAACCGGGTTGTGGGCATGGTGATGTACCATCACACCGTCCCGGCTGGTTTTTTGGCCATACCTTTTTACAGAATAGAGATATTTCAATGTGGTTTGCTACACTGCATTCTGCTGTTAATTACACATTGAATGGTATATATAATGATGGTGTTATCCCTACAAACCACAATTTTGGTCACTAGTGGTATCACCCATCCCAGGGTATCACCTTACTATCACCCTATTGGTCCATGCTGTGTCATGACAACATCTTATTGGCTCTTCAAACAATCAGTCTCACTGGTGCATTTTGAATTAAGGAAATGTACTTTTTAGTCATGTAAGACAGTCGCGTTTTTGTTTTATGGTTTTTTTGGCCATAACTTTTGATAGAATGGAGATATTTCACTCCGGTTTTCTAAATTGCATTCTGCTGTAAATTACATATCAAATGGTATATAACATGATAGTATTATTCCTACAAACCGCAAATTTAAGGACATGACCACCCAGTGCATGACACCCCCCATGCGCATCACCCGGTGTGGGCCGCACCCCCTGAGCAATGCCACTGACTTAAAAAGCTGAACAAGTAAGATGGCTAGGTTATTCTCCTATCATGTTCATCCTTTGCAATCAACTTCATAAAATATAGATGTGGAATTAAATACTCACAGTAGTATTACGTATCAAGCCTAGTAAGGCTACCAAGACTTTTCCGTTCCTTACTGTTTCTAGTCGCAGAAAATTGTTCTATACACATTCACTATTCTTATTTTTAAATGATCCATCCAACCAGACTTCCATCATTTACTTCAATCAGTTCCTCCAATTTGCAAATAAAGACAAAGTTCAGTTAATGTGTAACTTCCAAACATGCCACACAGCCTCTTTCTGAAAACTGCTCTTGCAAACATAGTTACAATAGAAAAGCTTCACTCACTTGTATGATTTCAGTTTAACATTCATCACATAGGACAACATGAACACAACTTTTTATTCCTTGAAAGGAAAGATCCTTTCCATAAAGACATGTAATAAGGGTCATTCTTAGTGGTTTGCTGACAAGACAGATGCTTCTCATCAACCATGTCATGTTTGCATTAAACAGATATTTTTTAACATATTGTGTTACACCATCCATCTCAGTAAACTACCCATCTTGTAAAATTCTTTTAATTATGTTATTTTCTTTCCACTATCGTAACCATCTACAATTATTTATAGTATTATTGTCTTAGTTTCGAGCCTTAACTATTAACATTGTTGCAACAGTTCCTAGATGGGGAGGTTAACTTGATTTATTGTTTCAATGCTTCAATGGGGACTGTTTCTTTCATATATATCTCCCCCCCCCCACTTCCCCCTAAACATGTAGGGCACTGTTTTGGTCAAAAGGAACAAGACCAACTTTCCAAGTCAATGGCAAATCCTTGCCCTGACACTGCCATGTATTTCTTGGGAAGTGCAGTAGTATAACCTCTGAGCTCTGCTGGATTAAATTTCCACATAATTTGCTCAATAAGAATTAGAACTGCATCTCTAAAAGTGCATCGTGAGGGTAAAACGCCAACTTCCAAGATGGATGGTTTGTTTTTATTTTTATAGAGTTTTTCTAAACTTCAACTTTCACCCTGTGCTCTTCCCCCTTCATCCCACTCTTTTCTCCTCCTTTCCACAGCCACCTCCAAATGCCCATCTGTCAGTTTCATTTAATAGAAACCTATAATTCCTAGCTAATGGATGCACTTGGCTAAGGAAAGATAATCTCCTTGGGCTCGCTTCAGTTGTTTCATCCCTGTTATCATATTAATATTGATTAAATGCAAAGCGCTACATTTAAGTGAGACCGCACACGTTATTTAATGGGGACAAAAGCATACAATGTTGGGCCTGCACACTAATCTACATGAGGAAATGTCTCCTTCGAAAACTGTCTAGGTTTGACTTGAGGAGTTCATGAAGCAGGCAGCTGCCGATCCCAGCTATAAAATTACAGCCAGTCAGAATATCTCTACAGCAATACTTCAAGGAGGCATGTTGTTTAGAGAAGACAGAAGTACATGGAAGGGAATTAAGAGTTGGTTGCTGCTAGTCATGCAGACTTGTCCGACTCTCCCTACCACTGAAAACTGGATCATTGGCAAGCACCTCAGCAGAAGACATTCATGCCAACCACAAACCTTTCCGGAAGACTGTTACATTCATAGAACCCCCATCTGTAGTACCAAAAAGGTCAGAAGCTGCGAGCAGTCCTCTGGGACAACGTGCCAAAGTAAGACACAAGGTAGCAGCAAGGTAAGGAAGCCAGGGCCCCAAACAATTCCTTTCACTTCTCTGGAGAAGAGGGGCAGCAAACCAGTTTAAGCTCTCTTGACAAATGCAAAACAAACACACAAAACTATGCAGTCAGCCAGCCAGCAGCAGAGGGGCGATCCAGAGTTTTCTCATCTCATGGCCTCTCCTCTATCTCATACCGCAAAAGAAGGAGGGCTCAACTAAGTCCAGGAACAGTAGCAGCAGAGTTAGAGAGGTTGTAAAGGACAAGGACGCTTCCTTTCATAAACAGAAGCCTTGCCTTAGTGAGGAGAATAAAACAGAACACAAATTCTGGCAAAAGAAATATAAGAAGGTGATATGAGAGACCAAGAAAGACTTTGAAGAGCATATGGGCAACAACGTTAAGGGAAATAATAAAAGCTTCTTCAAATATGTTAGAAGCAGGAAACTCGCCAGAGAAGCAGCTGGCCCTCTGGATGGTGAGGGAGGGAAAGGGAAGATAAAAAGAGACTTAGAGATGGCAGAGAAATTAAATGAGTTCTTTGCATCTGTCTTCACCTCAGGCAGATACCACTGCCCAACCGGCCTTTCCTGCCTAAGGAATTAAGGCTGCAATCCTAACCACACTTTCCTGAGAGCAAGCCCCATTGAACAAAATAGGCCTTACTTCTGAGTAGACCTGGTTAGGATTGTGCCCTAAGTCTAATTAGAAGACATTTGAGACCTAATTGACAAATTAAAGATTATTAAGTCACCGGGCCCAGATAGCATCCACCCATGAGATATTGAGGAAATGAAAAATGAAGTTGTTGAACTCTTGACTATAATATGCAATTTACCCCTTAAAACGGCCATGGTGCCAGAGGATGGAGGATAGAATGGTGCCAGAGGATAGGAAATGTCACATGGATCTTTTAAAAAGTAAGGAGAGGGGACCCAAGAAACTGGTTGGCAACCTTCAGTCTCGAAAGACTATGGTATAAGCCTACAGCACCCGGTATTCCCAGGCGGACTCCCATCCAAGTACTAACCAGGCCTGACCCTGCTTAGCTTCCAAGATCAGACGAGATTGGGCATGTGCAGGGTAACAGTTGCTGTCACCCAAGAAACTACTGGTCAATCCCACAAAACTACTGGTCAATCAACCTAATGTCTGTTCCAAGTAAGATGGTGGAAAGCCCCATCAAAGATAAAATCAACACAGAAGAACAAGCCTTGCTGAGGGAGTATCAGCATGGCTTCTGTAGGGGTAAGTCTTGCCTCACAAACCTTTTAGAATTATCTGAAAAGGTCAAAATGCAGGTGAACCCATGAATATTATGAATCTTGGTTTTCAGATGGCGTTTGGCATGGTCCCTCACAAAAGGCTGCTGAGAAAAGATATTTTATGAAACTTCTTTTAATTTGTGATCCAATTGTGTTTTATTGCTTTTGTAGTTTTAGTACAAAACTAAATTGCTTTAGTACAAAACTAAAACAATTTTAATGTTTTTAGCATAGCATGTTTTGTTTTAATGTTTTTAGCATTGCTTTTCACATATTGAAATAGTGTTGTAAGTCCTTAAGCAGGGTGGAGAGGCAGGGTATGTTTGTATGTACGTATGTATGTATGTATAAATAAATAAATCTCCACAGTCAAGGGGGCAGGTCCTCTCATGGATTAGGGACTGGTGAGGACCAGGAAAGGAAACAGAGACTGGGTATATATGGGCAATTGTTAAAATGGAGAAAGGTGAAAAGAGGTGTGCCCCAAGATTCTGTCCCTGGACCGGTGCTTTTCAACTTGTTCATAAATAATCTGGAGACAGGTATAAGCAGTGGAGTGGCCAAGTTTGTGGATGGCACCAAACTTTTCCAAGTGGTGAAGAGCAGAAGGGATTGTGAAGAGCTTCATAAGGATCTCATCAAACTGAGAGAAAGGGCAGCAAAATGACAGAGTTGTTTCAATGTAAGTGTAAAGAAATGCACATTGGGGCAAAATAAATAAAAACTTCATAAATAGACGGTTTCTGAGCTGTCCGTGACAGATTAGATCTTGGGATGCTGGTAAACAGCTCAATGAAAGTGTTGACCCAATGTGCGGCAACACTGAAGAAGGCTAATTCCATGCTTGGGATGATTACAAAAGAGATTCAGAATAAAATGGTCAATATTATAATACCATTGTACAAACTGATGGTATGGTCACATCTGGAGTTCTGCGTCCAGTTCTGGTCACCACATTTCAAAAAAGATATAGTGGAAATGGAAATGGTGCAGAAGAGAATGACCAAAATGATTACTGGGCTGAGACACCTCCCTTATGAGGAAAGGCTCATAAGGACTCTTTGTTTGGGTTCTTCAGTCTAGAAAAAAGGTGCCTGGGGGGGGGGCATGATTGAAACATACAAAATTATGCAGGGGATGGATAGAGTGGATAAAGGGATGTTCCCTCTCACACAACACCAGAACCAGGGGACATCCACTAAAACTAAGCCCATATCCATTCTGCTCTACAGTGGGGTTCTCGAAGTAAAACTCTGGGACAGGAAGATTTGCCATCTCTAGCAATCCCTTTCTGGATCCCTATATAGTCACAGAAATTAATATTTATGTAAATAAGGCAGTGGTTCTCACACAATTAGCACCTGGACCACTTTTTAACACTGAGAATCTGTCAGGACCCATTGGAAGTGATGTCATGACCAGAAGTGACATCATCAAGCAGGAACATCTTTAACAATCCTAGGCTGCAATCCTACCCACACTTACCCAGGAGTAAGTCCCATTTACTGTCATTGTTTAAAGGATATATGTAGTAACTTGTTAAAGGTGCAGGTCTGTAACACTTTCCCCAAATACAGTCAAATACCATGGTAGCATCAAGTCTAATATATTAAAAATAAAATATTGAAATGAATGGAGACCCACCTGAAATTGGTTCGCAACTCACTTGGTGGGTCCCGACCCACAGTTTGAAAAAAAACTTAAATAAGGTTAAGCTATAAAATGCAATAAGCACTTAAGATGGAAAGTGCTAACACTAACCAGAACCAAACTTTTCCCCTGCAAGTATTAAGTGGCAGGAGAGTCTCTTCTCATCTGACATAGAAGCCTCTTTTTCAGAAAATATATGGATGTGATCGGTGGCGTCACTAGGGTTCACGTCACCCGGTACAGGATGCCAGTGCATCACCCCCCATGCAGTGGGCGGGGCAACACCCCAGGTGGTGGGCGTGGTGATGTACCATCACTCTGCTCCCACTGGTTTTTTGGCTGTACCTTTTGATAGAACAAAGATAGAATACATGCTGCATGAAATTACGCATTGATTGATATATAACATGATGAAATTATTCCTCCAAACTGTGATTTTAGTCACTAGTGGTGTCACACACACACACCCCCCCAAGGGTGTCAACTTACTAACACCTTATTGCAGCAGTTCTCAAACTTTTAGCACTGGGACCCACTTTTCAGAATGGCAATCTGTCCATGACCCACCAGAAGTGATGTCATAGTGGAAGTGACATCATCAGGCAAATTAAAATAAATATAAATAATTAAAGTAAAACAAATAATTAAATAGGCAGAAGCCAGCCCTGTTCCACCAAGTGAATTTTCTCTGCAGCCTGCCTACAATAACACACCCCCTCCAAAACTAGTAAGGTTTTCAGCCCTACCTAGTACCCAGTTCAATTTAAGAGCTTCTGTTTAAACCAGATCACTGTCAGGAGCCACCTGGCTTTGCAAGTCTCAAAAAAGTTCACCTTATCAGTAGAAGCCTGTTTTGATCCTTTTTAGTGGGGGGGGGAGGGAGAAGGTTGCCTTCTGGAGCACTTCTTTAGCTCCAGGTGCATAGGATCAGGACCATTCTGGTAGCCTTGCACTCTCCTTCACCTGATCTTCCAAGGCATGTTTGCTTACTCATGAGTAAACTCGACCGTGAGGCTTAGTTTTGCTTTCCATAGGGCTCAATACATTCATCTGCTTGGAGGGAGGAACTTCCTTCTCAAATGCTTTTGGGGGCTGCATTCATTGGATCAGGACCATTCTGGGGTCATTGGATTCCTCTCAGCCTGCCCTTTCCGACAGACTAAGGCAAGTTTGCCTACTCATGAGTAAACGCTTAATATGGCTCACTTTCACTTTCTATAGGGCTCCATGCATTTTTTTGTTTTCCGGTTTTTGGGCCATAACTTTTGATAGAAAGGAGATATTTCACTCTGGTTTTTTGGATTGCATTCCACTCGAAATTCTGCATCCAAAGGTATATAATATGATGGGGTTACTTCTAACCACTGCGATTTTAGCATGTCACCCCCCCAATGCGCATCACCCAGTGTGGCCCACACACCCCGAGTGACGCCACTGGATGTGATCATATTTATCTTTTTAACCAGTTGTGAGAAGTGTGTACTGCAGCATTGAAGAGGGGGAGTTCATAGAACTCTAAGCAAAACAAACCAACAAAAAGTTATCTAAATGATGGGGGTAGCCTTTATGGTGTCATTGCTTTTTTACTTTTTAATGGCTATAAGAACATTTGCATACTCCAGTGATACTGTACTCTAAATAATTTATGAGTATATCGTTGGGAACTGTGTCACTCAAACATAAACCCCAAAATTGATCTCCACATCACACACTCAATCATGTTCTATGCAACACTCAAATTCTGATTCATTTCTCATAAAATGCTGCTGTTCAAATTTTTGGAAAATGCTACTCCTGCAACGCAACCCTACCTTACAAATAGATATCTGGATCTTGGACAATAACTCCATGGGAAAATTTTACCCAGAAAGGCTCTTGAGTTGCAGTCCTGAACACTATATATATATTTCAGAACTCTGCTTTTAAGCACTAAATCTCTTAAACTTTCAAGCAGAACATCACTTTTAAGCACTAAATAAAAACGCTGATTTTCTTTACTATATTCACTAGCAAAGAAAGTTGCAGGCATCTCCATTTGGACGATGCTGTGCCTAACAAAAAGGATGCAATGTCTTAGGAGTTGGGAGGGTATACATCCCAACTAAGAAGGCTGAGAAAGCTCCCCTGAAATGTCAAGAGGGCTAACCTAACCTTTGAGATCCATATAAACAAGCAACTGAACATGGAAAGCATTGAACCAAGGGCCTGTTGTTTACCTAACCCCTGCACTGCAAGAGACATCAATCCCTGCCTTATTAAAGAAATGCATACATCGACCCGGCATGCCTGCTCAAACAGCTCTCTCATATTCACAGCTTCTCAAAGGTCGGAGGAAGTTCTGGAGGGGCCTATTCCATAAATAAAATCCTTCTGCCTGGCGATAACTAAATTGTATTAAGTCTGGCTCAGACAGCTCCAATTAGAATCCTTTGGTGGGGATGGACTTGAGAACTCTATCCAAGATTGATCACAGATAGGCTCTTCTCCTACCCCCATTCTAAATCACCCCTATCAACCTACCAAATGAAAAGTAACAGATAATCTGCAACATACACCTAAAACTTCACCAATTATATAAGCACAGTAGAACTGCCTGAAAACCAAAACATACTGACAAACTGCTCAGACACGGGTTGGCATTAAATCAGAAAGGATTCTAATCCACCCCCAAAAGGATTCCAGCATCAGATCTGAGGAGGTCCTGAACAAGGAACATTTTGAATAAGATTTCCAGGAATACTTACCTATAGGGTAGCGATTTTCAAACTTTCTCATCTCATGGCACACTGACAAGGCACTAAAATTGTCGAGGCACACCACCAAGTTTCTGACAATTGACAGGGCACACCATGCTGCAGTGGGGGGCTCACATCCTCCATTGGTCCTACTAATAAATGACCTTCTCCCAAATTCCTGTGGCACAACTCTGGACCACTCACGCCACAGTGGTTGAAAATGACTGCTATATGGTAAGAAAGGGCAGGCTACAAACATAATAAATTGCTTTGCAGTATATAGAAAATTGCCTATATGACAGTTCCCCTGAATACTCCAGTATGAAAAAGTATACTTTTGCTCCCACAAATATTAATTTGCCAGTCCTTTGACAGTTTTTTTTACCCAATTTTTACCAAGTATCAGTATAGATATGACAAGCACAAACTATTATAGACACCACTTCCTCTCCAAAGGACAATATTCCAAGAGGACTTCACTGTTCCATTCACATTTGAATTCAGATGAGCTTTAGAGGCTTAAGTGCTTCTACTCTTTCTTGCTATCCTCATGCAAACAACTCAACCATGTTGCACAGTGAAAGAAATGCACTGAGCTGTTACCTGCAGAAACCTGCTGAATGGATAAAGCTTCTTCACAAAAATTTTGCCTTATTAATGAGCCTGCTCCATTATCTTGCATATGTTCATGAGGGCTTTGCTTTAAGATAAAACAGTTTGGCTGTGGAAAAAATGTATTCATGGCAGCTGGGGACAATGTGTGCTGTCTCTACAAGCACCTGGGGCTTAACTCGTAAGATTCTACTGAGAAAAGACAGAAAAAAAATAGGAGAAGACAACATACAAGTAGTGCACATTGCTGTGAAATTTCATAAATCGAGTAACCCACTTGGAAGCCAGGCAAAGACTGCCTTCCCACTACTGCATACAGTGCATGCCCTATTGGCATAGCTACACTAGCAATGGAAAATTAATTGGATTGGGCCCTCAGCTACCAGCTCTTGTTTTGCTTCTAATAAATGGGAAAATATGATGAAGAAAAAGCACCGTTTGGCTCAAAGACCAAGATTATCCTGCTCTAATGCAATAAAAGCAAAGAATTGCAAGCAGCACAATCGCCTATACAAAGCAGGCATATTGAATGATAAAATATTCTCTATTGAATTACTTGCACATGTCAACTCATTTCTGAATTATCAAATTGCCTCATTCCTACTTGAATCAATTAAAAACTGCAAAGTAACATTGACCTCCCAACTCACTACTTAATTAAATAATGAATATAAAAATCTTATCTCCATGATTATTGATTTCACAACAGAACAAACAATTCACTGAAAAATCAAGTAAAGTCTCATTCATCTAAATGTCCCTAGATTGGGACATGCCTCTTCTTCCCTTTCAACCTTATATCTCCCCTATCAACCTCCCCTATAGCACCAACATATTATCCCTCCCCCATCCCCTCAATATCAATAAAGTCAAGTTTCTACAGGATACAGCTTGACTCTACTGTGCTGCATATAAATGAATGCACATGCATTCAAAAGGTCAGTGCTTGCCTTCCCCTATATCTGTCTATCTAGATAGCAAGTGTTGCTGAATCTGTTTTGAGTAGCAGTCTTTTGATAACCAGATCCATTTTGAGATTAAACATTCCATTAAACATTCTTAAGTTGAAAAAACAAGAAACTGTAATGGTCCATTTTTCTAATACAGAACACCCCGATCCAGAAGTCATGTAACATGGGCCAAGCAAATAAGTGCAACATACAGAGGAAAAAAATGAAAAGGGATACGGGACTCAGATAAAGATGCTTGACAGGATATGTTACATACATACCAATTTCTCTATCTTCATTGGTGAAAGTTGTTCACCAATGAAGTTGTTCATTGGATAGTTGTCCAAGAAAACAGAAGACATATTTTTTCCAGCAAAGATCATGAAGAAAAAAAGATGATTAAGGGCGCAATCCTAACCCCTTATGTCAGTGCTTTCCAGCACTGACATAAGGGCAATGCAGCTCTGAGGTAAGGGAACAAACATTCCCTTACTTTGAGGAGGCCTCCATGAGTGACACCCAACTGCAGGGTGCAGCACACGTCCCATTGGCACCACTATGCCAGTGCTCGAAAGCACTCACATAAGGGGTTAGGATTGCACCCTAAGTTTAGTAATCATGTTTGATGTGGAGACCAAACCTTTAGGCTTCATTATATCACTCATCTTTACAAACTAGGAAACTTTTTCATGAGCCTCAGGAAATAAAACTTATGGTGAGACTCTTTCATTAAAAAGAAAGATACTGCAAATGCCACTTGAACACTATATTTCTGAAAAATGGATTTCCTGTTTGCTGCTGAGTAGTTGGCATTGTGCTTCGGCAACAAGCCAGAATGTAACAGAATGATGGCAGATGCAACTTTAAATAAAAATTCAAAACTTTGTGAAGTTAGCAGTTAGTGAAGAAAATTCTGTAGATGAATCTCAATACCTGATTTGCCAATGACAGTCAGTACCAATAAGTTTATAATGTTTTACTAAAAATAACTAGGGACATATTTTTTTTGTATCTAAAGTTTATTTTACAAAAATATGCGAGACTGAAGGTTGCCAATACAATACAACAAAGAGATGTTTAATATCCACATTAAATTTAATCTTTCGCAAGTAAACAAAGGCATTTTATTCTCCCTGAGATACAGTATATGGTAATGTTTTCTTCTGGGTTGGAGAAAGAAAAACTGAACGTTTTAAAGATATCATAAGCCAACAACACTATACACTGTTGAGGGTAAATAAAAGTGCAAGCAGAATGTAGTAATGAAAAATCAAAGAAAATTCACCATGAAGAACAGCCATGCTTGCAAGTAAGTTTGAAAATGGGAAATTACAGCCCTAGATTGCTGAAATGAATACTGAAGGAGAAAAAAGAGTTGATATTTCCACTTGGCTCATTTGTCCCTTTCCATTAAAAGCATTCTGTTTTACATTTAAAATCAAGCTAATACAGAAGTTCAGTGAATGGTTATGAATATGTTGGATATGCACGGCTTCTCCGAATTGAAAAATGCTGCTGCTTTTAAACAACATTCATGTCTAGCAATCTCTCCTTATTCAGCTCAGAAAGAGAAGAAACAAAAACCTGCAGGCAAAAGCACCACAGAGCAACAGGAAGAACAAATCTTCCCTTAACAGCTACCTGATTAAGTCCAAGTCAGGACAATGAGAGAAAGTCTGAAAGGCTACGAATTATCTAGTCTAGTGTATCCAAACCAAAAAGAGAAAAGAAAATGTCGACTTTAAATAAATGTAATGCAATAATATCAAATTGAATCCAAGCAAAGTAGCATGCTGTTATTCTGAAGTGATAAGTACTGCATAGTAATTGATATAGTAACAGAAATGAAGCAGAATTGACCAGGCCATCAGTTTTTCAACTACACTTAAAGACAATTCATACTTATTGGCAGAGCTTTGTAGTATCTTCCCAGAGACTTCTTTTCATGCAACTCTT
>NW_027101382.1:0-67328 GCF_035046505.1 Tiliqua scincoides | reverse complement strand
AGGTAACATGAGACCTGCAAGGCTTCCTGGGAATTGTAGTTAAGAACATAAGAACAGCCCCACTGGCTCAGGCCATAGGCCCATCTAGTCCAGCTTCCTGTATCTCACAGCGGCCCACCAAATGCCCCAGGGAGCACACGAGACAGCAAGAGTACCCTGCTGCCCTCTTCAGTTTTCTGACATAAGTCTGGCATTCTGACACATATTTTGACTCTTCCTTTGGTTGTGCCCTTTGTTATCCTGAGGCAGGCCGGTATATCTGTCTTTGGCTTGGGGAGACCGGCTGCCACCACAGCACAGCGCAAGCCCTTGGTTTGGTCCAAGGCCAGTTGGAGGTCATAGCTGTGCTGGCTTAGGTGAGTGTCACTGAGTAGCATCACCCCAGCAGTGCCAAAAGCAGATGAATGCTTGGCGGTCCTGAAGAAGTGGCCTCAGGTAGCTGTTCATTGGTCCAAACAGAGTGACCCAGCCTCAGCAGCCTTCGGAACGCAGCTCCCGTGTGGATACAGGCACACTTTTCGCACCACTGCACTAATGCAGATCACTGCTGGGAAGCAATACTTGCGTCCAAGAACCTGCTGAGTCAGATACCCACCTCTTTTGTGAAACTGGGCCTTGAGGCTGCTCTGCATGGAGGAATTTACAACTTCCTGGACCAGCCCAAAAGGATGGATGACTGTGGGTGAGACATTATGCTTGAATGGTTCCTAGAGGCTTTTCTGACTCTCCATACCTGCTTCAAGTCCACCCACTGAATTTCACATCATTGTTCGTTGCTGGATGAGATGAAAAGCAGGCCCGCTTCACCCCTGTCGAATCTGGAGTTCAGACAAACCATGTCAAGGCACTTGAGACCAGTGGCATAGCTGAGGGGGCGCAGGGGTTAGCAACTGCAATGGGCGGCTAGCTTTAGGGGGGCAACAAGCTGAGCTTGACACTAGTGGCCAAAACTGTGAAAACCCTGGTATGTACAAATAATACCATCATGTGATATATCATTGGAAAGGTAATTTAATTCTGAATGCAATGAAACATACAGCACTGGAATTTCTGTATTCTATCAAAAAGTATAGCCAATTAACCAGAAAGCTTTTTATTTATTGATTTACTTAATAAATTAAATTTGATTTTGTCATGGGGGATACAAAATCTTCTTTGACCCGGGTTGCAGTCGCATTAGCTATGCAACTGCCCGATTTTTCAATTTTTTTCAATGTCTGGTCGTGATGTCACTTCCGGAAGTGACGTCACTTCCGAGGCATCATTTTTCGCTTGGCACTGGGCTATGCTTACATTACCTGCGCCACTGTTTGAGACTCCCTTACCTTTCTCCGGAGGGCCTTCTTGTCTGCCCTTACACGCAAGAAGCGGCAGTGCTTAATGACGGCTTTCTCCAGCTTTTCCATGTCATTCCCAAACCGAACTCTTTTCTGTCCCCTTTCCTCTAGCTCCAGGGCCTCTTGCTTCACCTTTGTGGTCCTGGGGACAGAACCATAAAAATACAGCAACCGGTTTTCCAGGCTGACATACATTTCCTGCTCACCTTCTTGTTTTTAATTTTATTTTCTCTTCTCTTCTCGTCACGCCTCCTTGCCCCCAGATATCCCTGCATGGCCTTGTTCTGTGTGCAATCTGTACTTCAACATACTTCCAAATGAAGTTGGCTAAACACCTGCCTCTTAAGCCTTGCTTTGTGTATACAGATGCCCAGAAACACTTAGCAGGCAGGTGCTCCAGCCTGACATTTGGAATGGAGGCTGAGAAGGATTCAGCCAAAGAAATCATTCTCTGCAAGCAGATCTGGAAGGACTCCAGCTGACCCTGACATTCTTCCCCATCGTAGCATCTGCTCCCTAATAACAGCCACTCCCTGCCACTTCAAATGACAGGCTGACAGGAGTGGCCTTGGGAGCTGCAGGGCCCAACTGGAAACAGTTTAGCAGGGCCCCAGGTTCACAGCTAAGGTCTGCAGAATCTTAGAGATATAAATACAATTTATTTTATTCACAATTTATTTATTTTTACAATTTATAAATACAGAGACTTTCTATCCCTGTGGAAAGCAATCTGCTTAAACAGTGCATGTGAGTTAATGGACCAAATGGAACTAAGCACGTTTTAATATAACACTGCAGACATGTAAGCATACAAGTGAACAAGCAAAACGTGTAGATCAGTGGTACAGGTAACACCAGTGGTACTTGTTGTCTGGTGGTACTCAAGGGATCCCTGATCACCTGCTACCCAGCAGCAAGACCAGGAACACGACACAACGAACAGTGGTAGGAGGCTAGGCTCAGTGGGCAGAGTTCCAAAGCAGGCTTTTCGGTGGTCAAGAAAGCCCTCCTGTCTACCCTGAGCCTCTTACTGGTGTTTGTTGCTTTGTATCTGGCCTCCCAACCCAGAGGTAGCTACTTGTCATGGAACTTTGAATAGGTGAACATATGAAGTGGTACATGGAGGAAAAATGTTGAGAAGCACTGGTATAGATTTCCTTAGAAAGGAAAATAATTACAAGACCACTTGTTTTAGTGACTGTGAAATGATTTACTAAAAATATGAATTTAATTTTATTTATTTTTGTTTAAAAAATTCAAAATGTCCATTGCAATGTGTTGCTGGGTGTATTTGACAAGACTACAGTAGATTACCCTCGTACCAGTGGTGGACCTCCCATTGTAGAGGATGGGGCAAATGCTCTGGGCGTGAGCCTTTAGGACCCAGCGGAAGCCTATCTGAGGCTCCCGACGGGGTCTGAAACTATGCTTCCGTTTTTCTGGAAGCACAGTTTAAAGTCTTGGGGAAGCCTCAGGAAGTTTCCCCGGTGCAGTCTATGGTTGCGCGAGGCTCTGGAAGCCTCAGGAAAGTGGGGGGGGGGGCAGATTTGCATGCGGGGGGGACACAACATCCCACGGGGGTGCCTTTGCGGACCTTTGCCCTGGAGCGCGGGGCTGGGGAGGTCTGCCACTGCCTAGTACACGGCCCCTTTAGACTCGGGGCCCAATTGGAAGCAATTGATGAAATTAGCTTCAAGCTGGCCCTGCAGGCTGAGATGGTAGGGCTACACTTATGCACAGGTAGATCTGCTCATGGGTAGGAGTGGTTTGTGGCAGTCTGGAGCACCAGCAGGTAGATCTGTTTGTGGGTTGGTATACCAGTCTGCTTCTTAAAACGGGGCTGGGGCTCCTACCACAAATGTGTTTTCATGCAAGAGCCCAGTCTGAGAGATCAGTTCTGCTTTTTATGTGGCAAAAGTACTCAGAGGTGAACATCCTTGCTTTCTGGACTTGAGGCACTAGGCGTTAACCAGAACTCCTTGACTGGTCACGTACCTTATCTTCAAGTTATGATGAAACTTTTCATCTTCCTTTTTGCTTTTTTCCCCCCGTTAACTTTGTAAACACTGATTTTGACACCGATTGTAACTGTAACTTGTAACTGCAATCCATTATAATTGCATTATATAAAACACAATAAAGAGTTTATTAAAAGATGAGTGCAGTCCAGGCCACACAGGTGAGAACAGAGCCTCCAAGAGGAATTCTATCAGGGGTACAAAGTTTCTTTGGGGGCCCCTTCCCAAAGATGGAGGAGGTGAAACAGAGTGAGGGGGCAGTGAGGGTGGGCACCACTTCTGCAGCAGCTGTAGCCCTGCAGCTGTGTCTCTGAACTCCCATCTATTGTAAGCAGATCCACAAGCCAAAGAGCTCCTGGAGCAGGCCAGCTTCCTGCCAGATGTGACACTGTTAAGGAATGTATGCATTCCTGGGCCTGGTTCATGTGGTTTCTGGCAGTAGTTGCTGCCATGTGCATCCTGTGTGGGCAGTGAGTCTGAGTGAGATTGGAAAATGTAAGATCCCAGGAAATTTCTGGGCCCCCTTCTTTGGCTTCTGGGCCCCCTTTCTGACCCTGGGCCAAATTACCCCCTTTACCCCCCTCTCCTAGCAGGTGAGAGGCCCTAGGCCCTCTCCTAGGCCCTGGGTAAGAACTTTGCTAGAAAACACAGCAAAAATAGAACATCTGTATGAAGACGAAAATAGCCATTCTTCAGATTTTGTGCAAACTTACACAGATGGTTGCGTTATTAAGACAGGCGATTCTAATTAAACTCATGCTTTAGATTTGAGGAAAACATTTGTGTGATAAAGCACTGGGCATACCGTGATGCTTCTGAGGTCAAAGCAAGGGCCGATGCGATGGACAAATCCAAAAGCGTGAATCCCTCTTCTTCCTCACTGTCGCGTATGGAAATCCATGAGCGTGAGATGTTGGATCAAAATGAATGAAGTATTGTAGATTAATATTGCCAAGTTTGCAAGGGCAGGGAAGAGAAAGAACATGAGACAGCTTTGTAAGTGCTACATTCTGCAAGGAAGGCTGTGCCCAGAATATCCACTACTGTCTATTAACAAAACAACAGATGCCAGTGAAACAACCACAGGATTTGTTTTTAAGTATTTAATATTGAATATTTTGGTGCAGTGGTTCTTAAACCTTTTACAGGCCCTAGAACAGGGGTCTCCAAACTTTATGGCCACATCAAATATCTGGCGCGGTGTTGAGGGCCAGGAAAAACATTGAAATATAAAATTTAAATAAATAAATTAGAGATGAAACTTAGATGAGTGAATAAATGAATGAATGGACTCATTCATTCAACCTGTACGGCCCTCAGAACAGCCTCCAGACGCAACCAGAGCACACCTCTGGTCATGTTCAGTTGAGTGGGCCAGAGGCTTCAGGGGACGAGAGGCTAGATGCAGGCTGGATAGAGGCTCACTGCGGGCCGCATCTGGCCCCCGGGCCGGGGTCTGGAGAGACCTGCCCTAGAGGATGCTGCCTGATTTATAAATGCCAAGGGGTATGGCTATAATGGTAACTGGGCCCTCCAGTAGTTGTTTAACCCTTGATGCACATAGCCTAATCCAGTGGCATTGCTAGGGAGATGTGGGATATGTGGATTGCACCAGGTGATGCACTGGGTGGGGTGACACCACTACTAACCAAAATTGTGAAATCTTGGTATTTTCGAATAATACCATCATGCCTTGAAGTATCTGTATTCTATCAAAGGTTATGGACAAATAACCAGAAAAGGAAAACACAACTGCCTTATGTAACAAAAAGTGCATTCCTTTAACTCAAAACTAAGCAATGATGCTGATTATTCTGCGAGACAATGGGGTGTTATGATGACTCAGCAGGGAACTGGTAAGGTTTTAGTATGAATCAGCTTTCATTTCCATGTACCAGAGCCAATTCTAGAACTCTTATTCAGTTGTGTGAGTGTCATCAAGTTGGCCACTGGTCTTTTTGTTGGTTACTGATTTGTTGGGTGACTTGTACTGTTATATATTAAAATAAATAAAGTTAATAGGTGATGCCACTGCATTTAGGTTTGTGGGTATGATATTGTAATTTAGTCTGCATGGTCTGGTACAGGAGGAGGTCCATCATGGGGGTGACTCAATGAGCTCTCGCACCGGGTAGCACAAACCCTAGTGCCGCCTCTGACCTAATCTGCCCTGTCTGTTTTGTGAACCACGAAAAATTGGGTCATGACCTACTGGTGGGTCCTGGACTCACAGTTTTAGAACCACTGGTTTAGTGTATAACAGTCTGGGTTTTTTTGAGTAAAAAATGTTTGATCATCTGGTTCTATCAGAAGTGTGCTGAATCAAACTAATTCAATCTAAAATTAAATTTAGCCTTGGAGAAAATGACAAGATGATCATTAGAATAAGTTGATGTGTTGACATGTTCATTTTTCATTTCTGTAAATGCTTAGATTAAATATTAGATTACCAGAACCATCTTTTTGAAAAAAATTTAAACATTCAGCAATATGGTCAACCTACCAATAAGCTTAGAAGAATAGAAAACACAATCTGCCCAAGACTTTGTGGAGCCTGAGGCAGGCAGTCAAATGCTGCCCCCCCTTACTCAGTGATCTGCCAGCCTCTTCTGCTCCCAATCTCCAGACTTGAAAAGGAAGAGGGGGGTGGAGGGGCAGAGGAAGTGTAGAGGAGATGATCTAAAGCAGTGTTTCTCAAACTGTGGGTCGGGACCCACCAGGTGGGTCGCGAGGCAATTTCAGTGGCTCCCTGTTCATTTCAATATTTCATTTTTAATAGACTTGATGCTACCATGATATGTGACTGCATCTGGGGAAATATTATAGACCTGTATTTTTAACAAACTACTACGTATATTCTTTTAACAATGATAGTAAGGGAAACTTACTCCTGGGTAAGTGTGGGTAGGATTGTAGCCTAGGATAGTTTAGAATTTTCCTGCTTGATGATGTCACTTCTGGTCATGACATCACTTCTGGTGGGTCCTGACAGATTCTCATTCTGTCCCGGTGGGTCCCGGTGCTAAATGTGTGAGAAACACTGATCTAGAGCAGGGGTGCCCAAACCCCGACCCGGGGGCCACTTGCGGCCCTCCGGGACTCCCTATCAGGCCCTCGGGGAGCCCCCAGTCTCCAATGAGCCTCTGGCCCTCCAGAGACTTGCTGGAACCTCTGCTGGCCTGATGCAACTGCTCTCAGCATGAGGACAACTATTTGACCTCCCAGCTGAGCTATGGGACAAGGGCTCCCTCCACTACTTGCTGTTTCACATCTGTGATGCAGCAGTGGCAGCAAAGGAAAGGTTGGCCATGCTTTGTGCAAGGCCTTTTATAGGCCTTGAGCTACTGCAAGACCTTCATTCTTTCATATAAGTTCCATCTCTAATAAATTCATTTATGTAAATTTATTCAAATTTTTAATGTAAATTAATTCTTTTTTTCCTGGCCCCCAACACAGTGTCAGGGAGATGATGTGGCCCTCCTGCCAAAATGTTTGGACACCCCTGATCTAGAGTGTCAGTGCGCCAACCCTCCACTCTCTTCCACAGTTCCTCTTCAGGTCATTCCCTCCCCCCTTTTTTTCCAATCCAGGGAGTTGGAGGAGCAGAGGCTGGCACATCACCAGGAAAGGGAGGCAGCATTTGGGAGGGTGAAGAGGGGAGTGGAAGGATAATGTGGTTGTCCTCCATCAATCTGCTGCCTGTGGTGGCTGCATCAACTGGCCTCACAGATGGGCCAGCCCCAATAGGACAGCTGGGGCTTTGGGCTGTTTCACACACAGAAAACATCACATGCATGGGGAAATGGGCAACAGCTCCAGTCCCCTTAGGCAAGAGGCTATTCATAGGCCCTCCTATCCAATAGAGACTTCCAAAAATGGAGCCAGTGCTTCTGTGCATGTAGAAAGTGCACTTCTTCCTTATAGAAAAACCACAACCTTTCTTATTGAAAAACCACAGAGGGTAGGAGAACAGATCAAAGGCTGTTACTTCCAGACAGCATCTTTCAGTTCCTGTACTTGTGAAATCGACACGTGCATCAACACATGCTGCTAATACTCTTGTAGGTCACAGCTCATGTGCCTGCACTTGAAGGAAAGGTGGGAGACAGTGACTACTTGCTAATGCTTGGCCATGGCCAACTGCTGACCCCAGCTATGAACAATGATAATAGTGGAGACTGTGGTGCTGGTGGTAGCCCGCAATGCAATTCTCCTGTCTGCCATAAATGGCTACCCATCCCCAGACCTGGGGGTGATTACTCACCTCCTTCAAGTTATCACACGTGGCCAAGCATGGAAGACCCCCTCACATGCACATCTCTCTGGAAAAAGCTCTGTCACTTTTCTGCTGCTGCACACTCCATTTTGATATGGGACTTGCACAGCTTTGCTGGTCCACCCTAGCACCATTTTGCAGAATGCAGCTGGCCAGCCTTTCCACCTTTTAGTGGCAGTGTAGGAGATACAACAGGTGTAGTTTCTCATGTGACACACTTGTTGGTGTTTGAAAAGGTGTGTCTGTCTTCTTAAATTACTTAGCAGTGGCTCACCCATGAAGCTGACTTTGGCTGCAATCCTAGACACACTCGCCTGGGAGTAAAACCCATTGAGGGCAGTGGGAGTTACTTTTGAGTAGACATGCATAAGATTGAGCTGTGAGGTCGTTACATCAGGTGGTGGATTGGTGGGGGCACCCCTATTGCTGCTCCTCTTCCCACTCCTGAGATGTGGAAAGAAACCAGGCAGAAGAGGAAGAGTGGAGGAGAGGCAAATGGTGGGCTAGAGCGTCCAAGATGCTCTACCCACCATTCTTCTCTCCTCCATGCTTCCTCTTCTGCTTCATTTCCCTGTTCATTTTCAAATCCTGGGAATGGAAAAAGGGAGGGGCAGCAGAAGTGATGCCTGGTGTGCCACTGAGTAAAGGAGGATGATATTTGGAATGTCACCTCAGATGTCAGGACATCTTAGTAGGTCCTCATCCTTCCAGGATTGGCTTAGCATCTCAAGTAGTCAGCCTCCCAGGTGACCACTGAAACAATCCAGGAGATGATAACAGGTCCTCCCTGATGGTGCATCATGTTGCCTCCCTCCCCCACCCCTCCCCCCAAAAGAAAAAAAACATCCAGGAATAGCTAACCCCTGCTAATTGGGTAAGAGGCACTTTTTCAAGTGGGTGCTCCTCTTTTTAGCAGGGGGAGAGTAATTGGCCCACCTCACCCCAGCAGTGTCTTTTCTAGTGGCTGTCTGCTGGTGTTCTTTTTGCATCTTTTTAGACTGTGAGCCCTTATGGGACAGGGAGCCATTAGTTATTTGATTTTTCTCTGTAAACTGCTTTGTGAACTTTTAGTTGAAAAGCGGTATATAAATACTGTCAATTAATTAATTAATTAATTAGCTTCAGCCAGGGTTGGCAACCCAGCTTGGGCCAGCTTGGCCCTGCACAACTACACCTCACTGGCCCTCACTTCCATGACTATTAAAAGGCTGTCTTGAACAATTGCTCCAGCGTAAGGTGCTCGTCCACTGAACTTCCCTACATTGTGGTATGAGGGGATGAGAGGGGGAAACTCACGAGGGGATGGGGAGGGGGAAACTCACGAGGGGATGGGGAGGGGGAAACTCACGATGCCTCTATACATCATTGTGGGCAAAAGGCACTTCCCTCCCAGCCAACAATAACTGTCTGTGTCTTGTTCCTTGTCTGTGGGAAAAGGAAGTAGTGGGAAACCACCAGCTCTGTTGTACACCTGGAATGGAAGACCACTTTTGCTTTGATTGTTAAGCAGGAGGGAGGGTATCTGCTACGTTTCCTTCTCCAAATTAAGGTTTCAATTTTCTGGGGTTAAAAGCAGTTGGAAGAGGGGTGCTGATCACGATCAGGGTTGTGGCATAGTGCAAAAGGGTTAAAGTCCCCCTCCATGCATGCAGTGGTCCCAGTCCTGATTCTGTTGCCCCTGCTCCAGTAGCTACGTGCTTTATTAAAATGTAGAACAAACTATGGTTTTACTTAGATTCATAGAATGTCAAAGTTGGATGAGATCTTGGAGGTCATCTAGCTCAACCTCTTGCTCAGTGTAGGCAACTACTATAGCTTCCCTGCCAGGTGGCCCTCCAGCCTGTGCTTGAAAGTCTGCAATGAAGGAGAGTCATACTATAACATGTAGTTTGGACCTAACTTGTCTGTGCAGAAGCAGTTTTGACATTTGAAAGAGACAGATCTAGAGAGAGAAGGAAGGGGAGAGGGGGAGAGAGTACCTATGAGACTGCAGAAGACCCCTTGGGGGAGCGTGAAGGACCTTTCTCTGGTGACCTGATGTGGCTCAGTGGTTCTGCTACTTTGCAAGAGTACCTCTTGGCTTCCATTGATGCTCTACATAAATAAAGGGCTGACCCATTCATGAGATTGACTGAAGTGGTAGCTGCAGGTAGTAGATTAGTGAGAGACAATTGTCCTCACTAGAGGTCTCCTCTCCTCTTTCATTTAAAGAAAACCCACTTGGGAAGTGCGGAGGACCACACGGCAAAATCAGGGCAAAATCATTAATTCTGGGCAATATAAAAATGATTCTCTGGATATGTTGTACTGAATTTGCAGCCTCTGGTTAATGCTGACGTTCATGTCTGAATCCTGATAATCCCACGTTGACATTGAGAGTATGTAGCACTGTTCACGAGCATCTTTTTGATCCTTCATGCACCCACAAGGTTGATTCCCCAATGGTTCTCATTCAACCCAAGCTCTCTTTCCTAACAGCTGGTTGCACCCTTTCCTCAACGGCTTGGCCCACCTGGTCCTGAACTTTGTCTTTCGGGTTTCAGAGGTCATTTGCAAATGTCGTTTCCTCTCTTCCTTTTGCTCCTCTTCTCTGTGATGGAATAACGTTCGGGTTTCCATGCTGGGTGCTTCCGAGGACTCCTTCCTGCTAGAATGACAATGCCAAGTGTGCATTAAGTTCAGCCTTCACAGACAGCACAAAAAGAATGTCACATCTTCCCAAAGGTGCACACAGAAAGATACCCTTTGACTGCCTCCAGGGAAGGATATTCTTTCTCCTAGAAGCCTGCCAAAGGCTGAACCCAACTTTCAGAGGTTTGCAGCCACTGCCAGACCATCCATGCATGCAGCCACCTGATGTAGGTTGCATCAGTAGCAGATTGTGTAGGGTCTGAGGGATACCTTTCACCCCAAGTCCGTTGCCACCTCCCTCCAACCTGCCACCAATGCCATCATTAGGAGGTGCAGGAGGTTCAGACTGCACCAGGTGACAGCCTCAGGGGTGGTGGTGACACCACCACTGGCCAAAATTCTGAAAACCTTGGCATTTTCGAATAATACCATCGTTATACATCATTCTCTAGGTAATTCAGTGCATACTACAATGAAACAAACCATGTTGAAATATCTGTATTCTATCAAGTTATGGCCAATTAACCAGAAAAAGAAAACACAACTGCCTTATGTAACAAAAAGGGGATATCCTTAACTCCTAAACTGAGACAGATTGTTCTCAGAGCCAATAAAGTGTTATTACGACACAGCAGGGAACCAATAAGGCAGTGGTTCTCAAACATTTTAGCGCTGGGACTTACTTTTTAGAATGACAATCTGTCGGGACCCACCAAAAGTGATGTCATTAACCTGGAAGTGATGTCATGGCTGGGAATGACATCATCAAGCGGGAAAATTTTTAATACCCCCATACAAATCAATCAATTAAAATCAATCAAATCAATCAATTAAGTAAATTAAAACAGTCACATTTATTTGACCAAAGAGGATTTTCTTCTGAAGTTGCCTCCCTATTTGGTGATCTACAAGAGAGGAGCCAAAATATCTACCAAAGCAGAAAGAGACCAGTCGCGGTCTTAGGGGACGAGGAAAGAGAGAGGTGAACAATGCAGCTACTCTTGGCTGTCATCCATTTCAACTCACTAGCTGCCAAAAGGACTTGGCTGCTGTGTAGCCCACACTTTGTTTTGGAAACGGCCGCAGGCTCTTTTGAGATCATGCCCAAATACTTGGGGATTAAACAGAAACCATTTTCAAATGGGTGTTCCAATGCAATGATTGATGAAACTGGTTCACTTCAGTAGTCCCAATTTCTTGCTCTAATTATCCCCATACAGATCATAAGAGCCAGTGCTGGAGCAATTGTGTAGAATTCAGAAGTGCTGGTACCAGGTTCCTGGGGGCCCTGGTGCAAAGCCCTCATGGTATCTCCAGTGGTCTACTCTACACTACCATCACAACTGGAATGGAGGGTACTGTTGCTGGCCCAGACAAGTGGGCCTTTGGCCAGTGCCCAATCTGACAAGCCCCTGGGCTTGTCCCTTGTCCCTTTGTGTAGGGCTGCCAGGCATCTTGAGACTCATACCCCTGGAGCCCAAGGAGGATGCCTAGAGAAGTAGAGGGTAGTGCGTGGCAGTAGTTGAGATGCAAACTCTTTCTAATTGAACAGAAACTTGTCAAAATTAATTTTATGCATGTGCAGCACCTTGTTTTCTAGGCACTGAAGAAATAGTAACAATTCTTATAAATTTTATCACTGATCACTGCTCCCATTCCCATATGTTCTTGTATTTTTGCTGGTATCCAGCCAGTGGCATAACTAAGGGGGGCAGGGAGGTACATTGCCCCAGGTACAATGCCTTGAGGTTGTGCCAACCCACATCTTTGACAGTGGATCCCAAGGTGGAGCCAGAACCTCAGAAGGCCGTAGAGGGCCTCCTGGAGACCTTAGAAAGGTACTTCCAATTTGCTGCAGACCACCTGGAGGATGTATCTGGATGTGATTAGGATGTGTGTGTTAAATTTGATTTTGTTTTGGGGGGTGTTAAAAAATTTGTACTCCCAGGTGCCAGAGACATTAGCTACACCACTGTATCATTTCTTATGACTCTCTCCTAAAGAAGGGGGGGTGTTGAAACTGGAAGAACATAAGGAACATAAGGAAACTGGAAGAACATAACATAATCTCAAAAAAGACATAGTGGAAATGGAAAAGGTGCAAAAGAGAGCGACTAAGATGATTCCTTATGAGGAAAGGCTTCTTCAGCCTAGAAAAGAGACGCCTGAGGGGGGACATGACTGGGACATACAAAATTATGCAGGGGATGGACAGAGTGGATAGGGAGATGCTCTTTACACTCTCACATAATACCAGAACCAGGGGACATCCACTAAAATTGAGTGTTGGGCGGGTTAGGACAGACAAAAGAAAATATTTCTTTACTCAGCGTGTGGTTGGTCTGTGGAACTCCTTGCCACAGGATGTGGTGACGGCATCTGGCCTGGACACCTTTCAAAGGGGATTGGACAAGTTTCTGGAGGAAAAATCCATTACGGGGTACAAGCCATGATGTGTATGCGCAACCTCCTGATTTTAGAAATGGGTTATATCAGAATGCCAGATGCAAGGGAGGGCACCAGGATGAGGTTTCTTCTTATCTGGTGTGCTCCCTGGGGCATTTGGTGGGCCGCTGTGAGATACAGGAAGCTGGACTAGATGGGCCTATGGCCTAATCCAGTGGGTCTGTTCTTATGTTCTTAACTACAATTCCCAGGAAGCCTTGCAGGTCTCTTGTTATCTGGTGTGCTCCCTGGGGCATTTGGCGGGCCGCTGTGAGATACAGGAAGCTGGACTAGATGGGCCTATGGCCTGATCCAGTGGGGCTGTTCTTATGTTCTTATGTTCTAAGGAGAGAACAGGGGCAGTTCTACTTGAGGATGATGACAGAAGGCTGGGAATGGGACCTGCAGAAACTAAGTTGTCCCCCTGCCTCTAGCTCCTCATTCTGATATTTTTCTCCTTCCCTTTGAGAAGGAGAACCTAACTCAGCCAATACTTTTCTTGCCTTCATTGATCATGCAAGGAGGCAGTGGTATTCCAACCACTAGCCTTGCCCCCAGGTGTCCAGATGTTCAAAGTTTGTGTGTGCATGGTGGAACTAATTAGGGAGGGGATGCTCCATGTCATTTGGCATGCTGGATTGGTGAGGATTCAACATCACATGGGCCACCCCTCTCTACATCAACAACTACCTTGTGCAAATGCTGAGAATGTGCAGGTGCCCAGAAGCATGGTTGGTGTGTGCAACCCTACTGTCCCTTCACATATTCAGTAAATACAAGAATTGTCTGAAAACTCCCCAAAGCAATGTTTTTTTTTTACCTTGAAATTTTGGGTGATGTACCAATATCTAGGGGTAAAAGCGCCCTACAGGTAGACCACAGCTGCGATACAAGGACATCTGCAAGAGGGATCTGAAGGCCTTAGGAAACAACAAGTGGGAAACCCTGGCCCCTGAGCGGCCCGCTTGGAGGCAGGCTATGCAGCATGGCCTTTCCCAGTTTGAAGAGACACTTGGCCAACAGACTGAGGCTAAGAGGCAAGGAAGGAAGGCCCACAGCCAGGGAGACAGACCAGGGACAGACTGCACTTGCTCCCAGTGTGGAAGGGATTGTCACTCCCGGATTGGCCTTTTCAGCCACACTAGACGCTGTGCCAGCACCACCTTTCAGAGCGCGATACCATAGTCTTTCGAGACTGAAGGTTGCCAACAACAACAACCAATATCTAGCACCCTATTATCCAGGAGACAGGTTACAAGCCATGATGGGTAAATGCAACTTCCTGGTTTTAGAAGCAGGCTACCCCAGAATGCCAGATGTAAGGAAGTGGGAACAGAGCGCAGGTATTTTGTCACTGTGAGATACAGGAAGCTGAACTAGATGGGCCCTGGACCTGATCCAGTGGGGCTCTTCTTATGTTCTTATGAAATTACTCAGAAATTAGTTTGCGTCGAAGCACTTAATATTTCTGTTTGGTTTCTAGCATTAATTCCAGAGTTCTTGCATATCTCACAGTACGTTCAGAAGATGTGTTTCTGTTTTAATGAGAACGTCTGAGGCTAATTCTTTTAATAAACTGTTTATACTTGAATGCAAGTAATGGGTTTTAAAATAGACCGTGGGTAAACTGTTGAAGTGAACACAAAATGCTCGGACTTAACTGTGCATGTGTTCCTATCACTCTTGCATTGGTAAGGCTCAGGCAGGAGGCAAGTTCTCGTCCCTACGGCATGAGAGGGTTGAGGAAAACCTAGAAAATAGAGGAAGGGACGGGTTTCTTAAACTTGAAATCAAAATGCTGTGAGAAGGCAACAAGGAATTGGAGCAGTCCAGTGGCGTCACTAGGATTCGCATCACCAGGTGCGGGAGGCCTGCGCATCACCCCATGCAATGGGCGGGGCAATGCCCCAGGTGGTGGGCGTGGTGATGTACCATTGCCCCACCCCTGCTTGTTTTTTGGCTGTACCTTTTGTTAGAACACAGATATTTCAATGTGGTTTGTTTCATTGCATTCTGCATGAAATTACGCATTGATTGATATATAACATGATGGTCTTATTCCTCCAAATTCTGATTTTAATGATTTTGAAAACCTGTAGAGTCTCTCTCTCTCTCTCTCTCTCTCTCTCTCTCTCTCTCTCACACACACACACACACACACACACACACACACACACCGTGTCAACTTACTAACACCTTATTGCAGCAGTTCTCAAACTTTTAGCACCAGGACCCACTTTTTAGAATGACAATCTGTCCAGGACCCATTGGAAGTGATGTCATGGCCAGAAGTGACATCATCAAGCAAATTAAAATAAATAATTATAAATAGTTAAATTAAAATAAAAGAAATAATTAAATAAGGGGGAGCCAGTCCTGTTCCACCAAGTGAATCTGCTCTGACATAAGTCCTATTGTGGTCAAAGGGGCTTACTCTCAGGAAAGTGTGGGTAGGATTGCAGCCTGTGAGCCCAATCCTATGCATGTCTACTCAGAAGTAAGTCCCATAGTGGTCAATGGAGCTTACTCTGTAGTCTGACTGCAACAACACCCCCCAAAAAGAATCAGTGAGATTTCCAGCCCTCCCAGTGCCCAGTTTAAAGTTTTTCTGTTTCAAGCATATCAAGATAAAGACCCACCTGGCTTTGCAAGTGCGAAATAGAAAACTTTCCCCTTACCAACTCAAGTCTCTTTTTTTTGTCCTTTTTAGTGGGGGGGGGGGGGAGGCTGCCTTCTGGAGCATTTGTTGCACTCCAGCTCCATCTGATCGGGACCATTCTGGTGTCCTCACATTCCCCTTTGCCTGGCCTGACCACCAGCCAAGGCACGTCTGCCTGCTAAGAGTAAACATGACCGTGAGGCTGCTTTGCTTTCCATAGGGCTCAATAGACTCGCAGCTGGGAGTGGGGATCTCCTTCTTGGGTGTTTTTGGGGGTTGCATTCATTGGATCAGGACCATTCTGATGTCCTTGGAGTCCTCTCAGCCTGCCCTTTCCGAAGGACCAAGGCAAGTACGTCTGCTCATGAGTAAACACGTGATACGGCTCACTTTCAGTTTCCATAGGGATCCATTCATTTTTTTCTTTCCGGTTTTTTGGCCATAACTTTTGAAGAAAAGGAGCTATTTCTAGTGCGTAGTTGATGATGGGTATCAGCAACTCAATTCATAAACTGCCATAAAGGTACAAGGAGAACTTGTTCCTCCTAGTCCTCCCACTTCCTGGATTGGAAAAGAAAGGAGGGAACAAAGCGGAAGAGGAGGTGTGACAGAGAGGAGAATGGAGATGCTCTAGTTCACCATTCACTTCTCCGCCACACTCTTCAATTCCCTTCTTCCTTTTTCATTCCAGGGACTGGGTGGAGCTGAGACTGGCTCTGAACTGGGTAAAGAGAAGGGGGGCATTTGGCATTCTGCCTCATGCACCAGAAGGTCTTGTGCCAGCCCTGTGTTCCACAATTAGCATGAAAGGTGCATTGGCATTGGCATTGAAAGGTGCATTGTGTCGTAAGGATTTCTGCCCATTAATTTGTATTTACTCACCTTAAACTGTATTGTTTCCAAAACATTTCATGTTGTTGGCAACCTTCAGTCTCGAGAGACTGTGGTATCGCGCTCTGAAAGGTGGTTTTGGAACATCGTCTAGTGTGGCTGAAAAGGCCAATTTGGGAGTGACAATCCCTTCCACAACGGGAGCAAGTGCAGTCTGTCCCTGGTCTGTCTCCCTGGCTATGGGCCTTCCTTCTTTGCCTCTTAGCCTCAGACTGTTGGCCAAGTGTCTCTTCAACTTGGGAAAGGCCATGCTGCACAGCCTGCCTCCAAGCGGGCCGCTCAGAGGCCAGGGTTTCCCACTTGTTGAGGTCCACTCCTAAGGCCTTCAGAGTGCTGACTATTCCAACAGCATATATTTCAATGTGTCTGTTCAGCAGATTTTAATATACTGGATTGAGAGATTGAACATTATGGAAAACACATCCAGGAAGTTAAAGTTGAGGGAAGATGCAGGGACCTGGTGCAATCTTCTCTGGTGCTGACTTCCAGAGGGGTAGCTATGTCACAGCCCAATCCTATCCACGCTTTCCTGGGAATAAGCCCCATTGACTCTAATGGGACTTACTTCTGAGTTAGACATGTATAGGATTGGGCTGTGAGGGCCCAATCCTATCCAATTTTCCTGTGCCGATGCAGCCATTGTGCAGCCCCACGGTACGGGAACAAATGTTTCCTTACCTCGAAGGTGTCTCTGTGACTGCCCCCACCATCACAGGATGCAGCGCATGTCCACTGACATGACTGCATCGGTGCAGGAAAGTTGGATAGAATTGGGCTCTAAATTAAATCCCATTCATCCCAATGAGGTCTTAAGCACAACTAATTTTCTCTGCGTTTAGGTTATTAAATGGGAAACCTTTTGGTAAGGAGTCCTAATTGCATCTGCTTCCCCAAGACTGTACAAAGCACAGGGATGGATCTAGTGTTGGATCTAGTCAAATAGAGAAAATGGTACAGAAAGAAAAACAACCGCATGCTCTTGGATTTTTGTGGGTATAAAAAAAGTTTTACAGGGCTGTACAGGGCCCTGTAGCTAGGCACATCTCATTTTACATCTAAAAAAAGAGCTTACTTTAAAAATACCATTTAACAACAGCTTCAAAACTGTTCTGGACTTGTGTTCCTTGTGGGCACTATTAAGTAGCTGCCCAGATAAAACATTCATACCTCTGTTGCAGCAGCTAAATCCAGCTTCTAGCTGTTAGTTTCAGTCTTTCTACAATACACCTTGAAGGACTATGAAAACTTGCTAAACTGGTTTAACCAGAGATCATGGTGGGTCTCCAAATTCAAATGCCTGGGCCAACCATTTTCAATTTTTTCCTTGGATATGCAAGCAGTAGGGAGCTTCAGGTCTATGTGCTCCTTTTCTTCCCCTCCTCTCCCTACATGCAGCAATTTTTTTCCTTCTCATCTGGGTTTGAGGCAAACCATGGTTTGCCGTTTCACGTGAACCAGAAAACTAGGGTTTGCGCTTGCCCTGGAATCCAGGATCTGGAACTAGGGTGAGGCATTACTATGGTTTGGCTTTAAATCTGAACCACCCTGCTGCCTCACCTCACCTTGTTTTTACAATGAACCCTATTGGAATTGAGTAAGTTTATGGAAATGAGTCCCAGAAACCAGCTGTAACATAAGAGTTTTGAGCTATATAAAAACCAGGGCTTTGAGTTATATAAAAACCAGGAAAGAGACACACTTTTCAGTTCAAGGGCTGGGAGGGGTTGTTTTTCTCTTCCATAGTAGAGGAAATAAAATGAAAAACAGAGCAACTTATTCCTAAAAACACTTCTTTTTCAAAATGCAAGACAAAAAAAATTACCCACTCTTTCATGCAAAGTATAAAGAAACACAGTCTTTAAAGCAAGATATGATTTTTTTTTTGGGGGGGGGGAAGGAGACAATCTTTACATACCTTAATTTAACAACCTTGGAAGCAGAACCTTTTCAGCTCTCGGAGAATACAATATCCAGAATACGAGAATACAAGTGAGGGTGACAGTCTGGAAGAAAAGTGAAGGACAAAGGAGAGATGCCTTGTTGATGGCACTAAGAATGACTGTCCGGACAAGAATGTGTCCAAGGGTAAACTACCCACCCTGCAGACTTAAATATAGCATTATCTCATGACATTTCTATGACAATGGAGAGAATCATCCAGGATTTATGATCCCCAAGCAGCACTCTGCATGGGTAAACTAAGCCCACTTGTTTCTAGGTCAGGAGTATTAATTCCATTGTCAAACTGGCACAGGAAAGGATAGCTGATCCCTGCTTCAGTGGCCCTAGTACCTGGAGCAGCTACTTTCAACCGGTGTGCCACAGCACATTGGTGTGCCATGAAAGGTCCACAGATGTGCCATGGAAGTTTTGAGCACAGTGGTTGAAAATTGCTGAAAAACTCTTCTGGGTTCTGCTGCTCTTTTCTAGGGCAACTGTCTGTAGTAAGAAATGGCCCGTCCCTCTTCCTCTACTGGCAGAGGAAAACAACCGCTGATCTTCAGTCTCTGACATCCAGATTTCTAGCAGCTCAACGCCCCACACGGAGGCTCTTGATTCTACGGCGACCTTTGCGGGGCTACTCGCTTTACACGGGGACAAAAGTCCCCTTCTCCCGAGGAGCTGCCAGCGCCTGCCTGGAGCACACAGGATATGGCAGAAGCCATTTTTGGCACCACTGCAGCCCTGTGTGCTGGGCAGCTCAGGATTGGGCTGTCAGGGGTTCTCAATCTTGTTCGCCCCACCTTCAGCATGGAGCTCAGCAACCTGGAAGTTTCGGTAGCAATGTGTTGAAATCATCACATCACTGCCAAAACTTTTGCTCTATTTTGGCCAATTTTTTTTTTTTTTAAATGAAAAGGTCCACCTCCGGAGCATGTTTTTGTCAATGAGAACACAACATGACTCAACCTGGAGCAGGCCTGCTCTGGGCTGAGTTGCGTCATGTTCCTTCTCATGAAAACACACTCTGGAGGTGCACGTCAGAAAGTGGGTGGAGCACATGCACAGTCACGGTGGTGCCTGCAGCTATTTTCTGTGGATGATGGTAGGGCAGTTCTGCCTCACCTGCTGCAAGGGAGGGCACCGGGATGAGGTCTCTTGTTATCTGGTGTGCTCCCTGGGGCATTTGGTGGGCCGCTGTGAGATACAGGAAGCTGGACTAGATGGGCCTATGGCCTGAGCCAGTGGGGCTGTTCTTATGTTCTTAACTACAATTCCCAGGAAGCCTTGCAGGTCTCTTGTTATCTGGTGTGCTCCCTGGGGCATTTGGTGGGCCACTGTGAGATACAGGAAGCTGGACTAGATGGGCCTATCCAGTGGGGCTGTTCTTACGTTCTTATGTCCTCACACCACACATCCCTGCTGTCATGCACAACTGGCTCCCCCAAAAGAGCCGGCGCCGTCCTTTTATTCAATCTTACAAAACTTTCCAGATAATTACCTATAAGGAGATATCTCGCAGCTGAGTTGTTACCATTTTGCTGCTCAATACCTCTGCACGTAGCTCTCCTTATCCAGCTCTGTCAACCTCTTAAGTTATACAAGCCAAGATGGAGCTACAAAATGGCTCACATAACAAGAAGCATCGACCCCAGCCATGCCATGCCTTAGGAACTGTGTGGGGAGAGGAGCAGGATGCTCACACCCCCCCCACCCCACTGACCCCACACAGGGATTCGGTCAATTAGGGCCACATTTGACCTAATTAGGTCAAGAGGTTAGCTATGTGGTTATTACTCCAAAGTAAGGAAATAGGCAGTGATCCAGGCCAAAATCTTCTCCCAGTGAGGAGCTGCGAATGTTGCCAAGTGCCCGACCATCTGTTGACTTGCTCTTTCCATGAAGCGACAGGGCACACTTCTCCAGCAGGGCTGCGTTCCAAGCTCTTGAGGTGCAATGCTTTTCTGAGCAATTGCCTAGGGATCCCATGTCAACAGCATGCCAGGTGATGCCACTCAGCCAGTAACTAAATGCCACCATATCGTTTGCTCTGGCTAATTTGCACGGAGGAAACCTGAGACGCAGAGCCATTGGAATGTGCAAGGAACATTCCAGGAACACAGTGCAAGGAACAAGGGCTTTCACTGACCCCAGGAAAAGATGCAGAAAATTCATTACTACCGCTAATCACAAACAATATTCCGGTTTTACTAGGGCCTTTTATCTTCCTGATCCCTAAGAGTTATGGCAATTGCTCTTATCCCAGCACTGATGTCTGCTAACCCAACAGCAATCCGGGAGTGTCGTACTGCATTCCACATAGGTTGAAACTGCACAAAACCCTCCGCCTTTGTTTTTCCTACATCTTTATTTTATTTTATGTGCAGCGCAATCCTAACTTGGCAGGCAAAGTGACAGGGCAGGGAAAAGGTCTAGCTCAGTGATTTTCAGCCTTTTTCATCTCATGGCACACTAACAAGTCACTAAAATTGTCAATGCACACTACCAGTTTTTTGACAATTGACAAGGCACACCCACTGAGCAGGAGCTCACAAACCTCAGTGGCCCAACTAACAAATGTCCCTCCCCCAAACTCTTGTGGCACACCTGCAGACCATCCACGGCACACCAGTGGGCCACGGTACAGTGGTTGAAAATGGCTGCTAGATTAGAGACTGGAGAAAGACACTGTGCCGTAAAATGCAGAATTTTTAAAAAAATATTTTCGAACTGCAGATAATTGAAATGGCGGAAACCGACCCCATGGGTACAAGTGGATGTCTGTGGTGCAGTGTTTCTCAAACTGTGGGTTGGGACCCACTAGGTGGGTTGCGAGCCAATTTCAGGTGGGTCCCCATTCATTTCAATACTTTATTTTTGATATTAGACTTGATACTACCATGGTATGTGACTGCATTTGGGGAAATGTTACAGACCTGTACTTTGAACAAGCTATTATGTATATTGTTTTAACAATAATCGTAGGTGGGACTTACTCCTGGGTAAGTGTGGGTAAGATTGCAGCCTAGGATTGTTAAAAATTTTCCTGCTTGATGATGTCACTTCCGGTTATGACATCGCTTCCGGTGGGTCCTGACAGATTCTCATTCAGAAAAGTGGGTCCCGATGCTAAATGTGCGAGAACCACTGCTGTAGTGTATTGCAGGTATCAGAACACCAAGGGACTAGATGGGCTCCTTGTGGCCTGACCTAGCAGGGCTCTTACCATGACTCTGATAAATTATGTAAACAGCAATAAATAAACCAGCCTTGCAACTGCACACACTTGGTAAAATGAAAGAGGTGGAGACGGTTCTAATACAGAAGATCGAAGCTGGAGCAAAGGCCATTTGGCTTCTCTCTCCCTGACCTTGGCAAAGAGCATTTGATTTCTTTCTGCTTGAAGGAACTTTGGGTGACACAAATACTTTTCTTTGGGTGCAGCCCAGAAGTCTTTGGAAATCACGCCTCAGCCCCTGGGACCGCCCCACCCTCTTCACCCCCTTCCGGGGAGGGGGGTGGTAGAACAATGTCAAGAGGTGACAGGATGAAGCCCCAGGGTGGGGGGAGAGAGAGAGAGAGAGAGAGAGAGAGAGAGAGAGAGAGAGAGAGAGATGCAGCTACGCAGCTGGTTGCAGAGATAAGGGGTTTATCAGAGATAAGGGGTATTTGTATGTCTTATTAAGAGTCACGTAATAAAGTCATTTATCAAGTTCCTGTACCTCCCAACACTGGTGAATAAGTGACTCACCTGAAATGCCTCCTGGTCCATGCTGAGGGGCTACCAACAGCGAACCGCAGCAAGGCTGGATTGGACAGGGCCCATGCTCAGTGGGTTTTCGAGGCATCAGGGCAGTCCACTTTGCTCCCTACCTGCTACCCTGGGGTGGATGTCTCAGAGCTGGGACGGCCCCTTTCCGTGCTCCCCTTGCTGTTCTAACCTGGATTCTTCTGAGCATAAGCAAAAAGTAGCTCTTCTACCTGTCATGCCACAGCTGATACAAGAAGAGCCCTGGATCAGACCGAAGGCCCTCTAGTCCCATTTCCTGTATGTGACAATGGCCCACCAGATGTTTCAGGGAGCACACAATGCAACAAGACACCTGCAACCTGTTGCCACTCTCTTGTACCTAGCATTTGAAGGTAGCCTACCTCTGAAATCAGGAGGTTGCACATGACTGTGCAAGTCCATCATGGCTTGTAACCTGTGATGGACTTTCTCTCCATAAATCTGCCCAGTCCCCTTTTAAAGGTATCTAGGCCAGGTGCCATCACCACATCCTGTCGCAAGGAGTTCCTCAGATTAATTACACACTGGGTAAGAAATGTTTTCTTTTGCCTGTTCTAACTCTCCCACCAGTCTATTTTAGTGGATGCCCCCTGGTTATCTGGATGAGTGAGAGGGAAAAGAACATCCCTCCGGCCACTCTATCCATCCCCTGAATAATTTCAATCATGTCCCCCCTCAAGCGCTTTTTTACAAACAGATGTCTATGATGGAATGGCAAAGAGCAACTCACCCCCTCTCAATTACAGGATTGTTAAAACCTTTAACTTATCTCTTAGCCAACCAGAGGTTTGGGCCTACCAAAGCTTCAGGAAACAATCTCATCACCTGAGGCTACTGCCAATCAATGATCTCTCCCAACTGGAGAATCACAACTGCAACCAAATCCCAGTTAGCAGAAAGACATAACAATCCTATCCACAGCTCAACTTACAGATATTTCCTCGACAGATGCTGAAATTAATGCCAGTAATGGCACAATCCTGAGCATGTCTCCTCAGGCCCACTGAGTTTGATGAGACTTACTCCTAGGTAAGTGTGTCTAGGATTGCTGCCTATGAGCAACAACATTTATTAGACAGATTGGGAGATTAAAAGACAAGGCTTCTAATTCACAACAGATGCTCGCCTCCGCGACAACACATCACAAGCAACTGCTTAAATGTCACCTAGAAATAATGAAGACTACAAGAGACAAAATGCGCTGTTGTCGCTCCATTAAATTACTGGTTAGACAAACCCCGAGAGAACTGCACCTACCCACCTGCTCCAGGAAGTGGAGGCAAGATCTGATGTAAACATGCATCAAAGCAGGTGAAACACATAGTCTGGCAGCATGGGAGGTAAGGTGTTGGAGTCTGAATACTGGGATTCCCGCTGTGATGCCCCCACCCACTCAACTGGAGAAAGCACAGAGCCCCATGAGCTCCCAGCACCAAACGCTGCCCCCTCTTACCCAGTGGTGCACCAGCCACCACTTTTGCTGCTCCTCCTTTACCCCAGTTTAAAAAAGGAAAGGGGAACGAACTGAAAGCAGAAGCATGGAGGAGAGTAGAATGGTGGGCTAGAGCAGCTCTTTTCATGGCACACTGACCTCTATGGTCTTCGTCTCTTGTGATGTCACTTCCAACTTTCAGGAGACTCTTCTGGGTTCTGTGATTCTGTTTTTAGGGCAACTGTCTGTAGGAACAAATTGTTCCTCTTCCTTGACCAGCTGTGCCAGTGGTGGAAGGAGGACAGACAATTCATTACTATAGCTAGTTGCCCTAGAAACAGAGCCACAGAACCCTGAAGAGTTTTCCAGCTATTGTGCTCCAAACATTCACGGCACACCTGTGGATCTTTCGTGGCACACCCATTGAAAATCACTAGGCTAGAGTGTTGTGATGCTCTAGCCCAGGGGGTCTTCAAACTTTTTGGCCAGAGGGCTGCATCAAATGTCTGGCACAGTGTTGAGAGTCAGAAACAAAATTTAAATATAAAATTTATATAAATAAATTAGAGATGGAACTTAGATGTGTGAATAAATGAATGAATGGGCTCATTCATTCAGCCTCTCTGGCCCTTAGAACACCCTTCAGATGCAACCAGAGCATAGTTCTAGTCATGTTTGGCAAAGTGGGCCAGGGGCTTTCAGGGAACAAGAGGCTGGCCGCGGGCCAGATAGAGGCTCGCTGTGGGCCACATCTGGCCCCCGAGTTGGGGTTTGGAGACCCCTGCTGTAGCCTGTCATTCTTCTCCCTGCCACACATCCTCTTCTGCTCCATTCCCATTTTCTTTTTTTAATCCTGGGAGAGGTTGGTGCCCCCTCCAGTGTTCTACCTCAGGCCACCTCATGGGGCAGGCTGGCCATGGAAAACAGGCTGTTTCACTGGTAAGGAGAATGTCTTCCTTCTCTGCCTTTTCAGCAGAGACCCAAACACAAGGACTAGTGTCACAATAGTGGTATGGTGAATGTCATAAGAACATGAGAACAGCCCCACTGGATCAGGCCATAGGCCCATCTAGTCCAGCTTCCTGTATCTCACAGCGGCCCACCAAATGCCCCAGGGAGCACACCAGATAACAAGAGACCTCATCCTGGTGCCCTCCCTTGCATCTGGCATTCTGACATAGCCCATTTCTAAAATCAGGAGGTTGCACATATACATCATGGCTTGTAACCCATAATGGATTTTCCTCCAGAAACGTGTCCAATCCCCTTTAAAAGGCATGCAGGCCAGATGCCGTCACCACATCCTGTGGCAAGGAGTTCCACAGATCAACCACACACTGAGTAAAGAAATATTTACTTTTGTCAGTCCTAACTCTCCCAACACTCAATTTTAGTGGATGTCACACTCTTGGGAGAAATAACCTTCTCCCAGTGGACACCAGTGGACTGTGGACACCAGTGGTGTCACTAGGGTTTGCATCACCCCCCATGCAGTGGGCGGGGCACCACCCCAGGTGGTGCTTGTGGTAACGTACCATCACTCAGCCCCCACTGGTTTTTTGGCTGTACCTTTTGATAGAACAAAGGTATAACACATTCTGCATGAAATTACACATTGATTGATATATAACATGATGGTATTATTCCTCCAAACTGTGAATTTAGTGATTTTGGTCACTAGTGGTGTCACACACACACACACCCCTCAGGGTGTCAACTTACTAACACCTTATTGCAGCAGTTCTCAAACTTTTAGCACTGGGACCCACTTTTTAGAATGACAATCTGTCTAGGACCCACCAGAAGTGATGTCATGGTGGAAATGACATCATCAAGCAAATTAAAATAAATAAGTATAAATAATTAAAGTAAAACAAATAACTAAATAAGCAGAAGCCAGCCCTGTTCCACCAAGTGAATTTCCTCTGTAGCCTGCCTGCAATAACACCCTCTTATCCAAAATCAGTAAGGTTTTCAGTCCCACCCAGTGCCCAGTTCAGTTTAAGAACTCCTGTTTAAACCAGATCACTGTCAGGATCCACCTGGCTTTACAAGTCTCAAAAAGGTTTGCCTTATCAGCTGAAGCCTCTGTTTTGGTCCTTTTTAGTGGGGTAAGGAGCTGCCTTCTGGAGCACTTGTTTAGGTGCAGGTGCATAGGATCAGGACCATTCTGGTAGCCTTGCACTCTCCTTCACCTGATCTTCCACACCAGCCAAGGCACGTTTGCTTACTTACAAGTAAACGCAACCATGAGGCTTAGTTTCACTTTCCATAGGGCTCAATACATTCATTTGCTTGGAGGGAGGGACTTTCTTCTCAGGTGTTATTGGGGGCTGCATTCATTGGATCAGGACCACTCTGGTGTCTTTGGATTCCTCTCAGCCTGCCCTTTCCAACGGACTAAGGCAAGTTCACCTACTCACGAGTAAGCAAGCGATATGGCTCACCTTCACTTTCCATAGAGAGCCATGCATTTTTTGTTCTCCAGTTTTTTGGCCATAACTTTTGATATAAAGGAGATATTTCGCTCTGGTTTTTTGCATTGCATCCTGCTCAAAATCCCGCTTCCAAGGATATATAATATGATGGGGTTACTCCTAACCACCACGTTAGCGTGTCACCCCCCATGCGCGTCACCCCCCCTGCGCATCACCCCCCCATGCGCGTCACCCGGTGCGGACCGCACCTCCTGCACCCCCTAGCAACACCACTGCCACTGACCCTTTCATGGAATCATTGAACTCTCAAATAAAGGAACCCAGCAACTTTTTTCTGTTTTTTCTTTAATGGATAGTAGAATGATCAGAGGAATCAGGAAAAGGTATTCCTTTTCACCTCTGTTTTGGATGTGTCTATCCTTGCTCCATGCATTTTACACACAAACGAACACTACTGCTGGGTGGCCCATAACACTAATAAACCCCTGCTTTTTCATCTGTTTCCTGATCCCACTGCACCTTCAGCTCCAAGTCTCTGAATAGGTCTATAAAGAGTCCATTGTCCAGAGCAAAGTCCAAGGTATCTGCATTGTGGGGCTTGATCTCATTTTTTGACACTTTGCTTGTCTGAGTGATGTGGTCTGTCATTTGGAACCCTGAAGGCTGCCATTGGCTATCAGTCCAGGAGCATGAATCCCAGGCTGCATGACGTTGCCCCATGCTGTGATCTTGAGAGAGGGTGTCGCAGGCACAATGTTCCAATAAGGACTGGGACATGGATGGCAACAGATGATGGTCCTCTGAGATGGCATTCTGGGTGGTTTCTAAGATGCATGGTGGCAATTCCATAGTCTTCTTTCTGTAGCTTCCTGGCCCTTCACCTAATGCGGTGGGCGCCCCCTCTTGTAGAAGGTAAGGAAGCCGCTGTGGCATATTTTGTGAGATTTCCTCAAACAACTGCTGTTTAATTTGCTCAGAATCTCTCTTCACCACTGCCGGCACTCTCTGTGTCCTATACCTGCACAATCCTGTTTCAATCTGTGGTGGTTTCTGTGCTCGGTAGTGTCCATCAGTGATGGGGACCTCAACAAGAGACTCAAGCCTCAACCCTTCGTTTGGCGGAAGGTTTGTTTTGTCCGTGCTGCCGGCACCTTCAACACAGACACCGTACGTTGATGTTGAGAGATTGTTGTCCAGTCTGCATGAGGGATTACTCTTAACCACTTGTGGGGTGTAACCCATGGGGAGACGATCTGCTTGGTTTTGGGGGTGAGCAAGGGGTTTGAATGGTGCCACTTTGGCCTGTTGCCGGTAACTGGTTTCTGGCAGAGTGGATGATGTTGGGTGCTCCAGAACGCCCTGGAGATGCTGATTAATCTGAGCCAGCTGTGTCTCTGGAGAGATCGGGGGAGGCTTGGATGGATCACGGAGGGTGAGGATGTGCTCTGTGGACAGCATGAGAGTCTGAAAGTGTGGAATGTCCTTCAAATCCTAGCAAGGAAGAAGAAATTAACATTAGACCCCAGTAATAAGCTGGATCAAAAACATTGGCAGCTGCAATAGCTGGTGTAGGAGAGTGGCAAAGAGGCTGAGTTGTGAAACAGGATTCCCTGGATCAATTCTCATCACTGCCATGAAACTCACAAAGTGGCTGTACACAAGTGAAACTCCTTGTCAGGTTCAGCCGCCCATCAGCAGTATGGAGATTCTGTGACCTACTTTGCAGGGCTGCTGTAAGGAGTAATGTGTCACAGCGCAATTCCAAGGCATGTCTACTCAGAAGTAAGCCAAACCAAAATGTGTGGACTCCTAATTGGTAGGCACCTGAGATTGCCCAAGTGTCACAAAAGCCTGGTCTATTACAAAGAAACTTCCCCCAAACAGACTAACAGCCCAATCCTATCTAGCACTGGCATAATGGGACTGCACAGCCCACACTGTATCCAGTGCTGAAACTGAGCAGGCTGGAGGTTTCCTTGGAGTAACATTACCCTGTGTAGAGCCCCAGTCTGCTCATTGAAGCTACTTGGATCTGTGCCAGCTAAATCACTGGCACAGAAACAAGTAGCCCTTTGTAGAGCTGTCAGACCTGGGACAGGGGTTAGGATATGGTGGAGTCCTCATCTGTCATCCCTGCCCCCTCCCAGCCCTCCCCCACCCCAAAACACCTCTTTCCAGCCTCTGTCCCACCCTTCCCCCACCACTCCGCTACCTGGCGCTGCACTTACCTGCCCCGGAGGTCACTGGGCTGGATATGGTGCCCCTGGGATGACAAAGGCCTTCCCACCATTCCCACTTGCTCTCCAGGTGTCAAAAAGCACTTTATGGCACTTTTATGACACCCAGCACCGGTGCAGTGGCTGCTGTGCCGGTGTGCCTTTTCAATAGGATTGGGCTGTGAGTATAACAGGAATGTAATTTCCCCTACAACTATGCATGGAAAAAAAAAAGGTTCCAGAATTTGTGCCTGTAATGTGTGGACAATGTCCACCTTAAAAATTTGACCCTTTTAAAAGATCTTCTATAATGATCTGGAAACATACGTACCAAAGACATGGGCTGTTTTACAGCATGTCGTTTAATGTATTTGTAAATGAAGCAACATATTGTAGCAAAGATCGATAAAGTCATAAATACTGCTACCCCGAACAAATACAGCAGCCAGGTGTTGTCTGTGAACAGAACAAGAAAGATAGTATCAGGAACTTGTAAAGATATCCTGGTTCATCAAGGTCTTCTGACTCAGATCTCCTGGGGCTGGACTAAGCTTGGTTCTGCAGGTTTCTCCACATGGTGCATGAATGGGAAATATCTAACTGTGAAGGTACCTATTGGTTGTCAGCTGTGGCATTAAGAACATAAGAACATAAGAAAAGCCCTGCTGGATCAGGCCAAAGGCCCTTCTAGTCCAGCTTCCTGTATCTCACAGTGGCCACCAAATGCTCCAGGGAGCACACAAGACAACAGACACAACCTGCGTCTTGGCACTCTCCCCTGCATCTGGCAATCAGAGGCAGCCTGCCTCTAAAACCAAGAGCTTGCACATACCTATTACGACTTGTAACCTGTAATGAATGTTTCCTCCAGAAATTTGTCCAATCCCCTCTTAAAGGCATCCAGGCAAGATGCCATCACTACTTCTTGTGGCAAAGAGTTCCACAAACTAATTACATGCTGGGTAAAGAAATATTTTCTTCTGTGTCCTAACTCTCCCAACACTCAACTTTCATGGATGTCCCCTGGTTTTGGTGTTATGTGAGAGGGAAAAGAGCGTCTCTCTATCCACTCTGTCCATCCCCTGCATGATTTTGTATGTCTCAATTACCAACTCACCCATCAGACTTATTTCTCAAGCATCTTTGCATCACAAAAAAAATAAATGTTTGTGGTGTTTCTTTGGTGGGTGTTGTTATGGTAAGGGGATGCACTTCTGTAAAAATGTATCTGTACCTCTTAAACAAAATAAAGATGACAAAGATGACAAAATCCTTCTGGATCATAAGGGGAGGGGCAAGACTAGAGGCTGATTCAGCACTCCCTCTCCTGCTGCATTACAGCTGTAATGCAAGGTGAAAAATTTCAGCATGGATTAAGAGGGACCAGGGTATTTGCACCCTGGACTATTGTGTCCAGGTCAAATGCATCCCTGGACATTTGCATCTGGGTTTTTTTTTTTTAATGTTCCAGTCATTTGCATCCCACTATAACTGGGCAGTAAACAAACTATAACTGGGCAACAAACCTCAAGTTATACAGGTGGGACCTTGGTATCCACTGATTTGGTATCCACTCATTTGACTTACCATTGATACCAAGGTCCACCTCTAAATGCCTTGTAACAAGGAAAAAAGCACCAAAATACAATTTCCTACCTTTGTGTTGCTTAATAATTATAATTCCATTCAATTCCATTATTCATCCCATCTAGTGGCTGAATGCATAGGGCAGGAGGTCTGGTCTAGAGGGTAGAGTCTCCATTTGCCTGAAGATAACATTCGAAGGTCGCCAGTTCGAGGCCACCGGCACCATGAATGGCGAGACCTTGAAGCAGCTGACAAGCCGAGCCGAGTTATTCCACATGCTCTTTGGCCGCCCTTCAAGTGAGAGATGAAGGAGCTGCTTGTCAGCCTGCGTGGGAGGAAACTGGAGGCCAGAATGTGATACCAGATCATAAAAGATCCATCTGAAATGTTGTGGTTCTTGAAAGACAGAACCTTCTTCAATTGTAAAAATCCCTATGGGGATTTAGAACACCCTGCCTATGTAAACTGCCTTGAATTAAAGTCTGAGGAGAAATCTGATGACCAAGAAAGGTGGTATATAAATACCTGTATTATTATTATTATAGCATCTATACCAATGCATTCTGGGGCAACAATAGAGGAGCAAGAAACCTAGAAGTGAGTCTTTAAAGCTAGTTTTCCACTGATTTTTTTTTAATCCACTAGGGATTCCAGAATGGAACCCCAGTGGAAAACGAAGCATGACCTGTATATCTTAAGCCTCTTATTCCATCCTGAACCCTAGCTGAGCTGTGTGTTTTAAAAATAAAAAGTACATCTAATATAAATATACATATATTGGGACATAAATATCCAGGGTGCAAAAAAAGAAGAAGATGCAAATGTCTAATACCAGGACACATTTGATCAGGACACAATGGCTCTGTTACTGTGTAAAGATTGTGCTGTGACATCTCTCTGCCAACTTCACTGTTATTAGCTGACTGACTCTGAAGGAATTCAAATTTGATAAAACAGAACCAGTGGTACATGACAATAATAGACAATGTTCCATAATAAGAGCCTCACCTGGTAATGTGCTCACCCAAAATTCATGGGGCTTGCTTTTTTTCTCCTTATAGATCATCTGTATTGTTCCATTATATTTGGTGTCAGGATCCAGGTCAGAGAGTTCAAATACTTTGTTGTTCATATGCAATACCCACTGGAGGGGGGAGGGAGAGATTTGCATTTCAGAAAAGCCAAGTTCTGCTTTGATCAATCCCCAAAGTCCAACCACTGATTCCAGACGGAGGGTTTTCATGTGACAAGGGTGCTGGTTCACTTAGGGCGATCAGAGAAAAAGGAGGCAGATCCCCTACAACAATGGTTCCCAAACTTTTTAGCACCAAGACTCACTTTTTTTAAATGGCACACTATCAGGACCCATTTAGGTTTACCAGACTTTTAAAAAAGGTTATCTAAAAAGAAATGATATTTTATTTATTTATAATAACCAGAAAGACCCTCAAACGTTTAACTCACTATATTTTCACATGCTTGCAACCTGCAGGAGCTCAGCTCTTTGCAGAGTAATTAATAGCTTAGTATCTGATTTTTCCATAGACTTGATGCATAGGCTTTTTGACTTGATGCATAGGATTTTTCCATAGGCTTGATGCAATTAGTTATCTGATCTTTCCACCAGCCTTTTGTAACCCACCAAAAATCAGGTTGCAATGCAGCAGTGGGTCCCGACCCACAGTTTGGGAACCACCGCCCTACAAGTTTTTTCAGAAGTAACTCCCACTGAGTCTACTGGAATTACTTGGAAGTAAGGACAGAACTATACGCTACCTCAGCAAGCCTAAGGCTGCAATCCTATCCACACTTCCCTGGGAGTAAGCCCCACTGAATTTTATGGGATCTACTTCTGCATAGACATACATAGGATTAGGTTTATAGATCCCAAATGGATCTCTCTCTCTCTCTCTCTCTCTCTCTCTCTCTCTCTCTCTGCTGTTCTTTTTCAAAACTAGCTTGTAACTGAGCTGGCTTAAAAAGGACAAAAAGCAGCCAGAGAGAGGTACAAGATACAAGAGAGGGTACTTGTATCTCCTTTCTACTTCACTGATTCAAAAAGTAAAGGGAGAATGATCATCACCCAACAGTCATGGTGCTATAAACCCTGAATCCATGTCAAGCTTGTTGGTCTCGAGCAGGGGTGCTCAAACCTCTGGCCCTGGGGCCACTTGCAGCCCTTGAAGACTTCCAATCTGGCTCATGGGGAGCCCCCAGTCTCCACTGAGCATCTGGCCCTCCGGAGATTTTCTGGAGCTGCGCTGGCCTGACGCAAGTGCTCACAGTGTAACAGCTAAGTGTTCGACCTTTTGAGTGAGCTGTGGGGCAAGGGCTCCTTCCTCTGCTTGCTGTTTCATGTTTGTAATGCAGCAGCTGCAGCAAAGGAAAGGCTGGCCTTGCTTTGTGTAAGGCCTTGAGCTATTGCAAGACTTCCACTAATTCATAGAAGTTTCACCTCTAATATTTTCATTTATCTGCAGAGCCTTCTCCATCAAATGCTCGTAGAAAGCAGTAACTGGTTTTACTGAAAGATGGTATGGAAATATTTTTAATAATAATGATATCAGTAATTTAATCATGGCAGTCCTATATAGATCTGCACATGCTGTTGCCATTAAGAAGATGCAATTCAGTCATGGTCAGAGGAATGGCGCCAAGCCAAAGCTGTGGATCTCAAGACTCTGCTTGCTTACCGTTTTCTGTGTCTTGTGGCAGAACATGGTGATATGGTATTCCAGTTTGCCATACTGGCTGAAAATGTCTTCTATGGTCAGGACCTGGTTATCCTCATCTCTGAGAGCAGTGTAGGGAGGCTGTACAGAGAACTTTATAGAGCGAGCGCTGGGGATGTATTTCACGTCAATGTCCCCAATATTAGCTAGGAGGGAGAGAAAGAGAAGGAGAGAGTTGTTAAGGATTGAAGACTGGCACCATGGAGCCTTGGGACTGTGGTATTTTTGAGTCTTGAGGACCCAATCCTATCCAACTTTCCAGTGCTGATGCAACATTAATGCAGCAACGAGGTAAAGGAACAAATGTTGCCTTACCTTAAGGAGGCGTCTATGACTGCCCCACAACCACAGGATGTAGTGCACACCCTCCTGGCATGGCTGCATTGGTGTTGGAAAGTTGGATAGGATTGGGCCCTTAGTGGGTCCTTGGTATCCACAGGGGATCAGTTCCACGGCCACCTGCAGATGTCAAAATCTGCAGATGCTGTAATCCACAAAGGGGGGTCAGGGTCACAGTGCCATAAAAACTTACCTGAAGACTGCGCCTGGCTCTCCAGAGGTCATGCCAGTTTCCCAGCCTCCTCTGAAGGCCTCTTGAACACTATCGGAAGCCACTTCTGGTTTTCCTCGGAAACTACCAGTGGCATCCAGGAGATGTTCTGAGGAACGAGGAAGCCGCCTTCTACCTTCCAATGCCTCAGAGCACCTCCTGGACGCAACTGGTAGTTGCTGATGTGAACCAGAAGTGGCTTCTGGCTGCATCCGGGAGCAGTGGTGTACAAATGGGGGGGCCGCGGGCCCTGGGTGCCAAGTTACAGGGGGGTGACAGAGGCCGGCCCAGGCTTTCTGAAGTGCAAGCTTGGCATCTGCAGGTGCTCAAATCCACGGATGCCCAGTCCACGGATAAGGAAGGCCCACTGTAACTGATGTGGTGTTTTAATTGGCTGGTTTTATTTTGACTTTTCATTATTACATTATTTAAACGTCATGTCAAATACAACATATGCACCGATGTCACAGAAAAGGGCCTGTGTCAGTTATTGTCCCAATTACATTTGATATTCTCTATGTCAATACACAAGTAAGCCAGCCTTTCTAGAATGTCTCAGCTTTTTTTATTTTATTTTCCCATCTTGCCACCAGACAGACTTCATTTGAATGCTCCTCAGCTTGTGCTCCTCAGCACAAGAGTTTTATGGTCTTGCCCATTCTTGGCAGCCCAGATTCATGCTGAGATCAGTGCGTTCCAGGCGACATCACAATGTTCTTATCACATTGCCTCACCCAAACATCCAAGTAACAGTAAAACAGAACTGGGTGTCACAGTGATGGATGGGTTGACTTTTCATAATTGGCTTTCAGCAAGGAGAAAGGTGGGCTCAGAGCTGGCCAGTTCACTAGGCAAGCTGGCAGATTGGTGGAGGGCTGACCATGCCAACTCTCCTTGCTTCTTTGTTTGAATTGGAAGAGGGAGAAGGGAACAGATAGGACAGGGAAGTGTGGAGCATCTAGCCCTTCACTCTGTTCTCCTCCACACTTCCTCTTCTGCTCTGATCTTTTTTTGAACTGAGAGAACAGGTGCTGGAAAGGTAAGGAGGGGTTGGCATGAGATTTGCCACCTCAGGCGGCAGGAGGTCTGGGGCCAGCTTTGTGTCAGAACAAACAAAGCTGTGATTTTATCAAGGACAAACACTTGAACTCCACCTGGTTCCAGTGGGAGAGTTAAGCGTTCCTGTGTATTTGCCCATATTCCAAAAAGCACTGATGAAGACAGGGGAGTCCATGTCTTTAGTACCTCCTTCCTTAACTGTGAAGATAGAGGCACCCAAAGGAGGCCTGACTTTGAAGAGCTTAACTGACAGCAGATTAGTGCAGCAGAAGGTGGTCTTTGCAGGCCACAGTTTGAAAGGTCCTTCCAACTATGGAAGGCACAGGGGTTGCCTTTATACCCCTTCCACACCTGGATGACATCCAGAAAAGAAAGAGGGAAGCAATAAATGGAGTTTGCATAACATACCACAATCTCATTAGATCCTGTTAAGACAGAATCTCTCCTAGAGGAAGTCAGCCCTTGAAAGTTGGGAAACTATTCAAAACTGATTACGAGTTCCAGAGAAGCGATGACGCAATTTTGTTTAAAACTAAATTATCCCCAAAGGGTGTCATTTTATTCTTCCTCCTCACAGTTGTTGAAAATTAAATCTTTTTTGCCCCCTGGGAATTATTGCAGAAAAGGTGTTGAGATGCAGACAGATCTGTGTAGTTTTTTTGCAAGTGGAAGCTTATTTGAAAGAAGGAATTGCTTTGCACAGATGTCTTTTTCTGGCTTTCGGTGCTGGTCCTTCCCACCAGCTGAGGAAAAAGCTATTTTCCAGCCTGGAAAAAAGGTGCTGGGGGACATGGCTGCTACCTCAATGCTCCAGCTGCCAGTACTGATTCTGAAACACTTCCTGGAGATTGGTTTTGTCCATGATGCAACGTTGGAAATTCCTGTTGAAATCTCCAAGATCGTTATCAGCCCGGGCGACTGACGCTAATTCGTGAAGACTCCATGCCAAACCTGGAGTGTCGGCATCCCTACTCATCAGACCCATAGATTAGCTGGTCCTGCAGGTATGCAGTGTACATATGGTGTATGCCGGCTAAAAATCAGACCCATCCTCGCCACTGTGACAACAGCTGATGCTTGAGTGAGGCATTGTTTCTTGTGGCATAAAATACACTTATCCCACTGGTGCCTTCTCTAGTCAAACAGATTCTGCAGGTTTTTGTGTGATTTCAGAAACCTGCCTGACAAGAAGCAGCAGTGGAACAAATAGATGGAAGGGTGTGTATGTATATGTATGAAGAAACATCTCACATAGATGGAACTCCTTCCCTCTTGATTTAAGAACTGCCTCCCTCCTTGGAGACCTTCTGGTGTGGCCTGAAGACACTTTTGTTTAGACAAGACCTTTGAACTTTTTAATGACATCTTGCTTTTAGAGGCTTAGCTTTTCTTTTATAAGACGGTGGCTGCTGCTCTTATGTTTTCTTCTAATAGTGTTTTATTGTTTTAAAGATATTCTTAATTGTTTGATAGGTTTTAGTTCATTGTGTAATCTGCTTTTTAAAATTACAATTTTATGTTTTCTGCACTTTTGCATCTGTTCTTTTGTAAGCAGTTTTGGGTGACTTTGGGGAGAAAGGCGGGATAAAAATACTCTAAATACATAAATCAGTGGTTCTCAAACTTTTTAGCCCAGGTCCCACTTTTTAGAATGACAATCTGTCGGGACCCATCGGAAGTGATGTCATTAACCTGGAAGTGTGGCCGGAAATGACATCATACAGCAGGAAAAAATTTCAGCACTCCTAGGCTGCAATCTTATCTGCATGTACCCAGGGGTAAGCCCCATTGACTATCATTGTTAAAAGTATATACATTGTAGCCTGTACTTTTAGTACAGATCTCCCCAAATGCAGTCACATACCATGCTGGCATCAAGTCTAATATACTCAAAATAAAATATTGAAATGAATGGGGACCCACCTGAAATTGGCTCACGACCCACCTAGTGGGTCCAGGTCTACAGTTTGAAAAACAGCAAAATAAATAAATAAATAAGATCAGTTTCAAGTCCCTGGAAAAGCGACTGAGGGTGCAATCCTAACCCACTTTCCAGCACCTACATAAGGGCAGTGCAGCTCTGAGGTAAGGGAACAAACATTCCCTTACTTTGAGGAGGCCTCTGTGAGTGCCACCCAATTGCAGGATGCAGTATACATCCCATTGGCACAGCTATGCCTGTACTGGAAAGTGGGTGGATTGGGGTCTGAATGCCTTCAGCCTCAGGAAACTTAGGCCCCAATCCTAACATAATTCTGCCAGTGGATGGCAGTCATGGAGACCTCCTCAAGGTAAGGGAATGTTTGTTCCCTTACCTTGGAGCTGCATTGCCCTTACCTCGATGCTGGAAAGTTGGTTAGGATTGTGCACTTAGAGTGCCATGTGGGTTACCCTCAAGTAAGTTTGCGTAGGACTACACCCTTCATATTTGTCACAAGCACTGTGGAATGCTTAACATGCCCTCATGGCTGCCGTCACTGTCACCTCAACGGCTACCCCAGAAAACTAGGGTTGGGGCTTAGACTGCCAGACTTACTAGGAAAAGTGTTGAAAATTGCTGGTTTAGAATCTGGACTGGAGACTAGACTGAATTAATGTCTGTCCACTTTGGCCACTGGTGTAGCTAGGGGGGATGGGGCACTAAGTTTTGCAGGGAGCCTCCCTGCAGCGTGCAAGCAGCTCCTCCCCTTTTCTTTGGAGCCATTTGGGGGTGGGGGGCAAAACGGAGGTGAATGGCTCCCAAGGGGACAGGGAGGGGCCGCTTGCACATTGTGGGGAGGCTCCCTGCAAAACCTAGTGCCCCGCCCCCCCTCGAGCTACACCAGTGACTTTGGCTAGTCCTGGGTTCACAGCAGAAACAAAATTCAAACCTGGAAATTCCTGATTCACCACTCAAAACTGCCCCTCAGGGCGCAATCCTAACCAACTTTCCAGCACTGACATAGCTGTGCCAATGTGGCGAGCATTGCATCCTGCAGTGGGGAGGCAGTCAAGGAGACCTCCTCAAGGTAAGGGTATGTTTGTTAGCTTGGGGCTGCATTGCAACCAGGATAAGGTTGGAAAGATGGTTAGGATTACGCCCTCAGTCTCTTAGCTGCTACACTAGACCCACTCTCTGCAGAACAAGCCTCACGGATTGCCCTTTCCTCATCTATTATGGCTTCTGTTAAGGGATTCTGTTCCCTTCACAACTTGATGATAGGCAGAAATTGGACAGATGGTCCATTTCTCCCCTGTGCTCCTGGAGGCAACAGAAAGCCCATCAAGAGAAACATGGCAACCTGAAGGGGCAGTCAGTGCCTCTGGAGCAGAACAAACACTTCTGGGCTGACCCCAAGCTCCAGCACCTGCTAAAGGTTAGCAGGACTTACTGTCTTCCCGGGGGCAGAACCTATCGGAGATGATCCATTTGGAGATGCAACAGTTGGGGACAACGGCCCTCACGCGGGCATAGTAGCGCTCGGTGACCATTTCAGTCTCACTCGTGAGGTTGCAGAACTGCTGTGAGATGTTCTTGCACTCGCTTTTCTCTTGCCACAACTCGCCATACCTAGGAGGAGAAACACAGGGCACGTCACCTGCTTGAGAAGCAGCAGCGTAGGGTGGCAAGCACAGTCTGCCCAGAAGGCCAACTGAGGAGGTTGTCTGAGGTGCTGGATCAGCAGGGAAGCACCCATTCTGCGCCTCCATCTGCCTGCCCACCCACCCTACCACTCCTCCTCTCATTCCCTAGATCTAAAATAAAGAGGGGGAACAGAATGGAAGAGGAAGTGTGGAGGAACAGAGGAGAATGGTGGGTTAAAGCAACCAATCCAAGGAGCAGAGGATTCACAGTATGGAAGGAAAGGGAAGACCCACTCTACAGTGCACGACCATCCTGGTCCAGGTCAGAAACCCTGCCCTAGCAACATTTCTGGATGTTCAGCTATCCTGGCATCGTCCCTTTAAATGCTGCCCCCTGCCTAACCTGGAAGTAAGAGCAGTAACATGATGACATCACCATGTCACTCAGAGCCCTTGCATGTTGCTTTGAGGGGCCACTTTCTCTTTGAAACAAGCAGGTGCCCACTTTGAGTGACATGCAACAGTTCCAAGTGGCTGGGGGTGGGCAGTAGATGGTGGGGGCCCCCTGGCATGCCGCCTGGGGTCACTTGCCCCACTGACCCCCCCCCAGATACTCTGGTGCCCTGCCGCACACCGCTGTCATGTACAAGCAAAGAAAACTGTGAAATCACATTGTTCATATGTACCTTGAACCCAAGAAGGTTTTAGATTTGAAAGGCGTGATTCAGGCTGCTGTAACCCGATTCCTGGATCCGGAGAGGGATAGAGCCAGCATTTTGTAGAAATATGCAAATTATGTTTTGATCTACCTCTTTGGGCATTCCTTCTCTTTAATTGCCTGAGCTATTCTTCCCTGAAAGGGGTGGTGGTGGAGCCTTGAGGCTGTCTGGTGCACTGCCCACCCTTCAAATCAAAGCCAGGCATGTCTTGCCCTCCTTTCTGCACATAAAGGTATGTGCAGCCGTGCCATTTACCTGCGTGTTTCATTAGCATCTACATTTTGCCCTCCTCTGCAGAAACTGTCCACAGCTTAAGAGAAGGAGAGCACTGCATCCTGTTTACTGGAAAGATCAGAGGGGGAAGCTGTTTGAATGCCAGGTGCCCACACTCAGGCTTGCATGTTGTGACCCAGGGATAGCTCCAAAGTACAATGCACCCAGGGAGGAAAAGGCGAAAAGGGCTGTGCCAACTGGCTGAGTGAGATGATGGGATCACAGAGGACAAAGGCTGCCAGCAAAGGGGTGTTGTGCCTCCCCCAGGCTGCTCACCTTAGCCGCTTCTTCACTGATTTTGGAATGACAAGAAACAGGGCTGGCCCATGCATGAGATTAAATGAGGGAGGCTGCGATCCTATCCACACTTACTTGGGAGTGAGCCCCATTGACTATAATGGGACTTACTTCTGAGTAGGCACGCATAGGATTGGGCTATCAGTCATCTCAGGCAGCAGAGTGGCTGGGGGCACAGAGCAGAAAGGAACGTGAGGAGCTAAATTCACTTCTCCACCCCCTTCTTCCTTTTCCAATCTAGGGAGTAGGGTGGGGGGAACAGAGGCTGACACATAACTGGCAGGGGAAGGGAGGTCAGCATTCAGCATGCTTACATAAGAACATAAGAACATAAGAACAGCCCCACTGGATCAGGCCATAGGCCCATCTAGTCCAGCTTCCTGTATCTCACAGCGGCCCACCAAATGCCCCAGGGAGCACACCAGATAACAAGAGACCTCGTCCTGGTGCTCTCCCCTACATCTGGCATTCTGACTTAACCCATTCCTAAAATCAGGAGGTTGCGCATACACATCATGGCTTGTACCCCATAATGGATTTTTCCTCCAGAAACTTGTCCAATCCCCTTTTAAAGGCGTCTAGGCTAGACGCCAGCACCACATCCTGTGGCAAGGAGTTCCACAGACTGACCACGCGCTGAGTAAAGAAATATTTTCTTTTGTCTGACCTAACCCGCCCAACACTCAATTTTAGTGGATGTCCCCTGGTTCTGGTATTATGTGAGAGTGTAAAGAGCATCTCCCTATCCACTCTGTCCATCCCCTGCATAATTTTGTATGTCTCAATCATGTCCCCCCTCAAGCGTCTCTTTTCTAGGCTGAAGAGGCCCAAACGCCGTAGCCTTTCCTCATAAGGAAGGTGCCCCAGCCCCGTAATCAGCTTAGTCGCTCTCTTTTGCACCTTTTCCATTTCCACTATGTCTTTTTTGAGATGCGGCGACCAGAACTGGACACAATATTCCAGGTGTGGCCTTACCATCGATTTGTACAACGGCATTATAATATTAGCCGTTTTGTTCTCAATACCCTTCCTAATGATCCCAAGCATAGAATTGGCCTTCTTCACTGCCGCCGCACATTGGGTCGACACTTTCATCGACCTGTCCACCACCACCCCAAGATCTCTCTCCTGATCTGTCACAGACAGCTCAGAACCCATCAGCCTCTATGTGAAGTTTTGATTTTTTGCCCCAATGTGCATGACTTTACACTTACTGACATTGAAGCGCATCTGCCATTTTGCTGCCCATTCTGCCAGTCTGGAGAGATCCTTCTGGAGCTCCTCACAATCACTTCTGGTCTTTACCACTCGGAAAAGTTTGGTGTCGTCTGCAAACTTAGCCACTTCACTGCTCAACCCTGTCTCCAGGTCATTTATGAAGAGGTTGAAAAGCACCGGTCCCAGGACAGATCCTTGGGGCACACCGCTTTTCACCTCTCTCCATTGTGAAAATTGCCCATTGACACCCACTCTCTGCTTCCTGGCCTCCAACCAGTTCTCAATCCACGAGAGGACCTGTCCTCTAATTCCCTGACTGTGGAGTTTTTTCAGTAGCCTTTGGTGAGGGACCGTGTCAAATGCCTTCTGAAAGTCCAGATATATAATGTCCACGGGTTCTCCCGCATCCACATGCCTGTTGACCTTTTCAAAGAATTCTATAAGGTTCGTGAGGCAAGACTTACCCTTACAGAAGCCATGCTGACTCTCCCTCAGCAAGGCCTGTTCGTCTATGTGTTTTGAGATCCTATCTTTGATGAGGCATTCCACCATCTTACCCGGTATGGATGTTAGGCTGACCGGCCTATAGTTTCCCGGGTCCCCCCTCTTTCCCTTTTTAAAAATAGGCGTGACATTTGCTATCCTCCAATCTTCTGGTACTGTGGCTGTTTTGAGGGACAAGTTGCATACCTTAGTCAAGAGATCTGCAACTTCATTCTTCAATTCCTTAATAACCCTTGGGTGTATGCCATCAGGGCCCGGTGACTTATTGATCTTTAATTTATCAATGAGGTCTGAAACATCTTCTCTTTTAACCTCTATCTGACTTAACTCCTCGGTTAGGAGGGGCCGTTCGGGCAGCGGTATCTGCCCGAGGTCTTCTGCCGTGAAGACAGATGCAAAGAACTCATTTAATTTCTCTGCCATCTCTAAGTCTCCTTTTATCTCCCCTTTCCCTCCCTCACCATCCAGAGGGCCAACCGCTTCTCTGGCGGGTTTCCTGCTTCTAACATATTTGAAGAAGCTTTTATTATTCCCCTTAATGTTGCTGGCCATGCGTTCCTCATAGTCTCGCTTGGCCTCCCCTATCACCTTCTTACATTTCTTTTGCCACAGTTTATGTTCCTTTTTATTCTCTTCATTAGGGCAAGACTTCCATTTACGGAAGGAAGCTTCCTTGCCCTTCACAGCCTCTCTAACTTGGCTGGTTAGCCATGCGGGCACTCTCCTGGATTTAGTGGAACCCTTTCTTTGCGGTATACACCTCTGCTGGGCCTCTATTACTGTTGTTTTAAGCAGCCTCCATGCACTCTGGAGAGACTGGACTCTTTTTACCCTCCCTTTCAACCTCCTTCTAACCAGCCTCCTCATTTGAGGGAAGTCCGCCCGTCGGAAGTCAAGGGTTTTTGTTAGAGATTTGCCTGGTATTCTTCCCCCAACGTGCACGTCAAAACGGATCGCAGCATGATCACTGTTCCCCAATGGCTCAGTAACGTTTACATCTCTAACCAGGTCCTGCGTACTGCACAAAATTAAATCCAGAGTCACCTGTCCTCTGGTGGGCTCCTTGACTAGCTGATCTAAGCCACAGTCATTTAGCACGTCAAGAAATCCGGTTTCCTTATCGTGACCAGAACACAAATTGACCCAGTCAATATGAGGATAATTGAAGTCCCCCATGATTACAACCCTGTCCTTCCTTGTCACCTCCCTGATCTGTTTCCTCATTTCAAGGTCCCAATCAGATTTCTGGTCTGGAGGACGATAGCACACCCCCAGTATTACATCGCTGCACAAGCCTGGTAATTTAACCCACAGAGATTCTACGGTGGAGTCGGACCCACCTTCAATCTCTACTTTGCTGGATTCTATCCCTTCCTTAACATAAAGGGCCACCCCACCTCCAACACGCCCCTGCCTGTCCCTCCTGTAGAGTCTATAGCCCGGGATTGCGGTATCCCACTGATTCTCCGCATTCCACCAGGTTTCCGTTATGCCCACTATGTCAATATTTTCCCTTGTCACCAGACATTCCAGTTCTCCCACCTTTGCTCGTAGACTTTGGGCATTCGCATAAAAGCATTTATACACGGAATGCCCCAGGATGGGCTGCTTATTCGCTCCTTTGTCCCCGCATCCTCTCATTGTGCCAAACCGTCTATCACATCCCATCACGCTACCTTTCCCAATTTCTTCTCCTACCCTGCCTTTGTCTTGTTGTTCTCTAACCTCCCCATCCTCATCCCATAGGGATGCTTCTTCAAGCATTGGGAGGTCTTGGGCTGGCCTTGCCTGGAGAGCAACTCTGGCTGGGCCCACCCATGCAGCAGAATGAGATGGTGAAGTGGACCGCACCATCAGCCTGCACTTAGGCGATGTCTTTATGAAATGCTCCTCCACATTAAAAATGAAACTCCTTGCAAGTAGAAGTCCAGCATTTTAGGAAGAAAGGTTCTGGTCCAGCTTCTTCCCTGCCATGCTGGATTTCTACTTGCAGAGAGTGTCTTCAACATGGGGAGACATCAAGATGAACAGCAAGGGTTTGGGGGGGAGGATTGTAAGTTTTAGAGAATCAGCCTGTTTTATGTCTTGTAAGTTCTTTCAGAAACCACTTTCAGAGTTGAGAAACAGAGAGGACAAAGCTGGAACAATCAGAAGGAGGAGAGGTGAGAAATCAGGACACCTTGATGGGATTATCATCAGCGGCAATCCATTTTTTTTCTAAGCTGGACACCTGGGCTATTGCATCATTTTATTTTTTGCAAGAATTAAAAAATATATATATATTAAAAGGGGGGGGGGAGTGAAGCCATCATGCCTTCTGCCATTCTGCTTTCCTGGAGAGGACGGCACTGTTCAGCTGACTGGAGTGGGTGGTGGGTGGGCAGGCAGGCAGTCGACTCCAATCCTACATCTAAGCTTTTAACTCAAAGAATGTTTCATAGATCCCGCAGAGTTAAGTATTTTGGAATATTTTAGGAAAATAAGAATTTCTTTTGTTTTCTGAATTGTGTGTGATCTCTTCAATGTGCCACTGATTCTTTCGGAGGGCTTCTTACTCTCCTTCTTGATAAACTCTTTTCAGTTTTTATTAAACTTAAATAATAGTTTAATTTGCCCAAGGAATTGGTGTTTGGATGAGTAGAATCAACACATGCCTAGCTAATGTGGTGCCTAGACCTATTTGGCTATATTAGCAAAGCAAAAGGAGTACAAGATAGGCAGCTGGGCTGGCTGCTCTTTGACAAATCCAAACACTTTGATAACAGGGCAGTGGTGACAAGCTACCAGTTTTGCATTCAAATCAGGTTGGCCAGAGAGAAAAGGTTGGGGTAGAATAATTAAGTACATCATTTAAAGAGATGCAGGTTGCAGTGAGGAAGAGCAGTGGTGTTGCTATGGGGGTGCAGGCTGCACTGGGTGACGTGCGGGGGGGGTGACACCACTACTCACCAAAATTTTTAAAATCTTTGTATTTTTGAATAATACCATCATGTTATATCTATCTATCAATCAATGTTTAATTTCTTGCAGAATGCAATGAAACAATCTGCATTGAAATATCTCTATTCTATCAAAAGCTATAGCCAAAAAACCAGCGGGGCGATGATACATCACCATGCCTACCACCCAGGGATTGCCCCGCCCACTGTGTGGGAGGAGGTCCATCATGGGGGGTGACACATTGGCCTCCCCTTGTAACACGCTGGCCTACCCTTGTGATGCAAACCCTAATAATAATTATAATTATTATTAATTAACAGTATTTATATAATGCCACTGAGGAAGAATGTGGTGGTGATCACAGGTATTTATTGATTAAACTCCCCATCAGAAATTTAAGGTTATAAAGTGTATTTGTCTGGCACACCAATATCTTGAGATGATGTCAGACTGGTGGGACCGTCTAGCAATATCTTGGCACAGGGACATTGCAATTTGTAGCTTAAGAACTGAGCCACCATGCTACACGAGCACAGATGCATCCCGTTCCCTAAACAAGCACTATTAGAATCTGCCCCATTACGGCAGAATTTTCTTCTCTTTACCTATGTGTTTTGTACATTGACCTATGTGTTTTGCACAGCGGTAAAACAAGCCCTAAGATTTCCTATTGTCCACTTCCCTGGGAAGCAGAAGCAACTTTCACAGTATTCACCTTCTTATTCTGGAGATTTGGGGTGTTTTTTTAAGGATGCAGCCTTGGGGAGCTGCAGGGGTATGTGGTTGCTTTTGGGGAACTGATACTGTTTAAAGATTTCCTGCTGCCTGTCTATACTGTTTATAGTATAGTATATGTGCTTGCTTGCTTCCTCTTGCTCCAATGTACATTTGTAAACAAGCATACCATTGAGGAAAAGGAAGCAATCAAACAGAAAGAGAGTCAGCGTGAGTCTTCAGAGCAGTCTCACGGCCCAATTCTATCCAATTTTCCAGTGCTGGTGCAGCTATGCCAATGGGGCATGCACTGCATCCTGTGGTGGAGGGACAGTCACAGAGGCCTCCTCGAGGTAAGGGAACATTTATTCCCTTACCTTGGAGCTGCAATACAGCAGCATTGGTGCTGCAAAGTTGGATAGGATTGGGCCCTCAGTTTCCCCAAAAGCAACAGCATACACTTGTAGCGCTTCAACACTGCTTCTCTCCATCAATCGCACAAGTTTGCCTTTTGTTTTTTGTCCTGGGCCACTTTCCAAAAATTTGTTCCAGTCCCCACCTTGGCAAGTTAGTGTGACCTGCATTCCTCCCGGAACATTGCTTGAACATCAATACCCATGATGGTGATGATGATGCTAATAAACCTTGAAAGAGAGGTTTGGTCTTTCACTTTTCACGTCAAAGCAGTATTCCACGGCAGCCCTCTCCTCCCTCCTTGAAAAACCCAGCAGGTAAAATCAATATCCAGGAGTCACGAATGAGAAGGCTCAGCACTCTTACTTTTTATACTCCACGTCATACACTGTGCCTGGAGGCACCTCCTCGGTGGTCTCCCAGGTGAGGATGTTGTCAAAATTGATAGACACAAAGGTCGGTTTTTGAAGGAGCTGCGATCTCTCTGCCAGCAAATTCCCTAGGAAAATGAATGGTTACTCGAAGGGAAGGACTGAATTGCATGTCATTCTTTTATGGACATACAACATTCACTTGAGACAGTCTGGCCCACCACTCTCCTCTCCTGTGCCCTCTTTGGCTCTACCCCTTCTTCCTTTTTCAAGTCAGGGACTAGGTGGAGCAATGGGGGCAAGGGGGCAGAAGGAGTGAGTGCCATCCAGCTGATCTGCTACCTGTGGCCAGTGCAGTCGTCCCTCTGTATCCAAAGGGGATTGGTTCCAGTGTCCCTTTCGGAAATTGGCATCCACAGGTGTTTAAACCTGGCACCACAATACTTGATGATCATGCCAGTCCCTCTGGAGGCTGTGCTGACCTACAGCTGAAACCAGGGTCCTCCATGGGGCTCAGAGCAAGTCCCTGACGTGACTGGAAGTCACTTCTGGTCATGTTGGGGAGCTGTACTGAGGTCTGGGGAGGTGCAGGGCAGCATCCGTGGTTGCTGGAATCTGCAGGCACCAAGACCATGACTGCCAAGGACTCACTGTACTGGGAAAGCCCTCTGTCAAAACTTGAGGCACATCTGAACAGGGTTCCCCCCATCTCTGAGTAAGAACATTCAGCCAGAGAGGATCAGAATACCTGCCAGTGTTTTGAACTTCAGTGCCTTTAGCAGCTGACTGACAGGCACAGTTGTCACTGGTGAAGTTTTTCCTAGAGCAGAGCTAAATGACAGGAAAAGTGTCACTTGCTAATTTCTGTGTCCTAGTTCCAGCGTTCCTCAATCTGTGGGTTGGGACCCATTCGGTGGGTCATGAGCCAATTTCAGGTGGGTTACATAGCACCTAGCACAGCCACCATTGAAAATATGGGAAGATGGGATGCTGGAAAGGGGGATAGCTGTGTTGTAATTTTGCTTGTATCAAGATTACAAGTAGGTTTTTTCCTTTTCTTATTCACTTTGCCATTGAAAAATGGCTGAGAAATAACCCAACTTGTTGCTGCATTCTCAGGAAAGCAGCAGGCTCTGGCATCACGATGACTTTACTTTCTGTTTGATGATGTCACCTCTGGACATGACATCACTTCTAGAGTGACATCATCAAGCCGAGAGTAAAGTCATTGTGATGCCAGAGCCTGCTGCTTTCCTGAGAGTCCAGCAACAAGTTGGGTTGCTGCTGATGTCCTGGACAGATTGTTATTCAAAAACGTGGGTTGCGGTGCTAACAAGTTTGAGAACCACTGTCCTAAGCTGCTGTTAGAGGCCCAGGAGCAGGCCCAGAAAGGAAAAGGTGGCAAGCCAGTGTTTGCACTGTGGATAGGAGAATTCCACTTTCTCTTTTGAGAAGTATTTTCCAAGCTTTCAAGGTGGACTCTGGCCTGGGTGTGCTAAGGCAAAGGCAAACAGTGATGGGGTGTGATAGCCCCAGCTCTGCCTTGGTGTTTTTTTTGTTTGCTTGTTTTTAGTTCTGCTAATTTGAAATCAACAATGACTGTTCCTCTAGCAAAGGGTAACTGGGCCCTTTAATCCATCCACCACTCCCCACTGACTGTGGTTGCCAAGTAAAAAAAACAACAGGCACATATTTGCATTGGTGAAAAGGCTTCAGGCTGTCCTTAGTATGAAAAGAGTCTCCAGCACTGGGGTTTCCCCACCTGTAGAATGGAATGCAGCAGAGGAATGTCATCCAAGACATTGGCTGGGTCCTTATGTTCTCCCTGTAGAGCGGGAGCAAAAGCGGCATTGCATCTTCCTATGCGGGCTGGATAATCTCGACATTTTGCTCCAGACCACCTGGAACGAGTCCACGTTGATGATCCTTCTGATGCCAACACCAAGCCTTGCAAAACCTGGGTTATTGCTGGTGGGAGAAGGAGCCACAGCACGTGTTCCTCCTGATGGTCTGGGACTGGTCACATTACGAGAATGTAAGAACCCAGGCAGACCAGTCAAACGTCCCTCTCGCTCAAATGTTCTTCAAACATCCCTCTCGCCCTGCTTTCCCCAGTGGCTAACCAGAAGGAAGGCCCACAAGCCCGAGATGAATGCAATTGCCTCTCCTGCAGAGACCTTTGGAAACTGGTGTTCCTTATGGCCATCATGGCTAGTTGCCATTGAGGGTACTCTTTGTGAATTGCCCAATTCTCTTTGAATGCCAGCTAAATAGGACTGGTTGGAGACACTCTAGCTCAGTGATTGTCAACCTTTTTCATTTCACGGCACACTGACAAGGCATCAAAATTGTCAAGGCACACCATCAGGTTTTTGACAATTGACAAGGCTGCCAGTGGAGGCTCACATCCCCCATTGGCCTACTAACAAATGACCTCTCCCCAAATTCCTGTGGCACACCTGTGGACCACTCACGGCACACCAATGTGCCATGGCACAGTGGCTGAAAATGGCTGCTCTAGTTTACCTCTCCCTCTCCTACAGAGCCATTCCGGCCGCTAGAGCAAAATGGAGGAAATGTCTCCATTTTGCTCTAGTGGCCCTCCTAGTGGCCTGGAATGAAGGAGATGGGGAGGGGACGCTTGCATGTCATGGTGAGGCACCCTGCGAAACTTATTGTTTTGCACCCCTTCTACTACACTACTGCCACACACAACACAGTCCTGGACTGGGCTGCCTCCCTGCAGCTGCTGTTTGAAAGCACAGGGAAGAAGAACATGCTTAACAGGTGGTCATAAATCATAGGATCATAAACCTGCCGTACTTAATTCTGTGTTGTACTCTCTGGCTCTGCATTCCAAACTCTGCCCATATAACAATAAGTTCCACCTGATCCCCTGTGAGATCATCAACCGAGCTATTAAACAGCGTTACAGTTTTAGGAGCAGGGGACTGGGCTGAGATTGCAACCCTGTGCACACTTATCCAGGAGGAAGTCCCATTTAACTCTGTGAGAGGTATTTCTGTCTAGGATTGCACTGCTGGTCAGTTGGCAAAAATACTCTGCTTCAGTCCTCAGTGCAGGAAAAACAACCGCAAATTAAATGAATCCTGCATACAACACTGGGAATTGGAAACAAACAGGAAGGTTTTTTTCAGCCTGTGAAACAACAGGATCAGGACAGGATCAGGACAGGACGGGGTCTTGCATTATTGTCATTGGATCACAGCTTAACAGCCCAATCCTAACCTATGCCTTACGCACAGTTCTGCAGTGCAGGTTAGGTGCAGGCTGGAGGTCACCTTGGGGTAAGGGGATATTTTTCCTTTTACTCCATGTAACAGCCCAGACTACGCTCTGGGGCTACTTGGATCTGCACCAGCTATTTAGCTGGCACAAATTTGAGCAGTCGGTGTAAGGTTGCAAGACCTGGAAGTGAGGATTAGGATTTGGTGTGTGCTGCTGCCACTGATCCCACCCCCATCCTGGGCCTGATCTGCCTCCCCAACCCCCTCCCCAACCCCAGAACACCCTCCCACCACCAACTTCCACCTGGGGTGACCAGATAACAATGGAGGACAGAGTGCCTATACCTTTAACTATTGCACAGAAGAGGGAATTTAGGCTAGCACAGCTTTTTAAAGCTTTCTATGTTGAGCTGCACCTCAATGGGGCTTACTCCCAGGAAAGTGTGGAGAGGATTGTAGGTTAAATCTCATGCTTTGCTTGGTGGGAAGGCTTGCTTGTGTGATTGCCTGCACCATCTCAATGGGGGGGGGGGCATTTGGCAAACACTCCCTGGGTTTTTTAAAGCAATCCCCTCTGTTGCTACCACACCTGCCCCTGTGTGTGTGTGTGTGTGTGTGTGTGTGAGAGAGAGAGAGAGAGAGAGAGAGAGTGCGCGAGTGAGCTTGAGCTCCACCTTGCTGCACGTGTTCTGGTTACAGAGATTTTTGGCCCCCCCTTCTCCTCTTCAGCCTCTTTGCTGGCTCAGGGGCTCCAGGAGTGTTACTGTTCCTTTGCAAGGGGAACCTCTTCCAGGGCTCCAGGGCTATTTCCCTGCCTGGGGGAGGCAGAGCCTTTTTGCAGTGTTTTGGGCTGCCTGGAAATGGATCGAGACGCCAGTGCAGGGCAAAGGAGGCAAAGGTGTGTGTGACTTTTGGTTTCCCCACCCATTAGCATCGGGACAAATCGGCAGATAAAAAAATCTGTGGATAAATAGGCTGCAACTGTATAGGCACTCTGTTCTCCATTGTCTCTCTGCTTCCACTCTCTGATCCGTCCAACACGAACATACCCACTGGGCCAGCACAGGGTCCAGATCTGCCCACCTCAGCCCGTCATGGGTCTCTGTGCCGGCCCAGCCGACACCCAAGTTGGCACAAATGTGCTTTACAGCATGTTTATGACACTTGGGAGCTAGTGCAAGGGGCCTGTGCTACCTCAACTCATCATCAGGATTGCACCCTAAGAACTGCTGTGAGGGGGGCAGCGTTGTCAACTTTTTCATTCTCCCTGCTCCTGTGCCTCCAATTGCATCTTGTTCTGCAGGTACATTAATTTCCATAGAGTGAGAAGCTGCTTCACCATGCTAGTTTGTCCAAACACCTATTAAAGTTACCTGTTGGGGCGGTTTTATTTTATTTTATTTTTTTTGTAAGGATAGTACTTAGCATTTGTCTAAATTTCATATTTCAAAGCATTTCATGTATGCTATTTTAGTGATCCTTACTATCATCTTGTCATGTCGGCCATAAGGTCATTGTTATTATGCCCCTATTACAGGCAGAAGACTGAGGCTAAGCGCAATGGCTCACCTAAGGGGCCCTAGCTGAGATGACATTTGAACCAGGGACTTCCCAGAGGGTTCTCAGCTCACACTTGTAGCCCCATTGCAATATCTGCGCTAATTGGGTAGAAAGGCCTTCTTGGGCCAGCATTCCCTTGCATTTTATTTATTTCCTTACTGACAATTCCAATGGTAGGTCCAACCTCAAGAGGAGTTTCTCCTTAAGGAAAGGACCTCCGTTGAACACCACTGTGACCTGCTCAATGGTTGTGTCCAAGTCGAGCAGTGACTGAGGGCTCAACCCCACCAGAAAGCCCATCTCCCTCGGCTGAGCCCTCAGTGCCAGAGGCAGTGATCGCACCCAGCTGGCCACCAGGGGGTGGGCAGGTGGTTACATGGGGGGCCCCAATGGCAAGGTTTAACCTCAGGACCCCCGGCAACCTTGCATCAGCCCTGAACATGCCCAGACTCACAACAAATGTGATGTGAACATGAGCCTCCCACAGAAACAAGACTGACCTGCCTGATGAACTCTTGCTGGAGTTGAAAGAAGTCAGAGTTCTTGAAACATTTAGTGAAAAAGGCAAACTGAAGGCCAGGCACGGCACTTACCCGCTAGGGAGCATGAGAGCCAGAGGAGGAGAAAAGTCTTCATTAATAGCAGGGGAAGACCGGACGTGAAGTGAAGCTCAGTTTTCTCAGCCTGGCTGAATCACTTTGCAAAGACTTCAGGGTCCTCCCTGGCAATCCTGGGATCCACCCTTCGCCTGGGCCGGGGAGTTAGTGCAGTCGCCTCATTCCCACAGCCGCGCATGGAGCTGAGCGACTGACTGTGAGGACTCTTGTCAACATAAGTGCCACAGGCGTGTGGAGGCACATGAAACAGACACCCTTTCAGTGTTCTAAGCCGGAGCCAGGCGTGCTTCCTGATAAGGAGCTTCCTGCTGACATTCCTCATGAGGGGCTGGTTTTTCTGCTCCGGCAGCTTTCTTGCTATTACCTCACCAGGCAGAAGTTGTGCTCTGTGGGTGAGCCTTGGGACTTCTGCAATTTTTCTTATGCTGCCACTGCAGGTGAAGAAACACGAGGCTTTCCAAAAAGCTGCAGGCATATCTGTACTGTGCCTTCATTATGAACTCAACATTACTGATGTGCAACCAACTGTACTGGGGATAGGCAAACTGCTCAGTGCAAGAGCCAGAAACAATTCGCTTCCAATGCTTGAGAGCCACAACATTTCAGAAGCATTTAGGGAACAATCCAGACCCAATGTTGGGCCGGTGCAAGTGGTGCAACCACTCTGAAGGGAGTTAAGCCAGTGCATAGACTTGTGCCAACCTCTACGGGCCCCAGAGGCAGGTAGGTTTGCTTTGGCCAAGTTCAGCGGACGCAGGGGTCGAGGCGTGGGGAGGGCGAGAAGGAGGTGGAAGATGGCGTTTTGGGGTGGGGGAGGGCGGGCAGGGAGTAAGGGGCTAGTATCCAGTAGTTGTGCTGAATCCTAACCCCATTCCCAGGCAACCCACACTAGTCCCAGGATGCTCAGATTTCCCCACCTCCAGAGGTGGCACAGATCCGAGTAACCCCATTGGGACTGCAGTGGCTCTCCCCAGGGAAAGGCAAAAAGATTCCCCTTGCCCCTGGCTGAGCCATTTGCAACCTGAATCTTGTGTATACAGCACAGCCATGCTTGCCTGCCTGTCCAGCACAAGTTAGGATTGCACTGCTAGATTCTTAAATATGTTTACTCACCATGAACATTAAATTAACAGCAAGTAATTAAATTAAATTAGCAGAGTGCAATTAGTCTGTGGAACTCTTTGCCACAGGAAGTAGTGATGGCATCTGGCTTGGATGCCTTTAAGAGGGGATTGGAGAAATTTCTGGAGAAAAAGTTCATTACAGGTTACAAGTCATAGTAGGTAAGTGCAAGGTCTTGGTTTTAGAGGCAGGCTGCCGCTGAATTTGTCCAAGCACTTGCCAGATGCAGGGGAGGGCACCAGGATGCAGGTTGTGTCTGTTGTCTTGTGTGCTCCCTGGGGCATTTGGTGGGCCACTGTGAGATACAGGAAGCTGGACTACTTGGGCCTTAGGCCTGATCCAGCAGAGCTCTTCTTATGTTCTTACGTTAAATTTTTGTTTTAATCCAGTGGACTCTCAGTTTATACCCAGTAAATAATTATGAAACTTGAAAATTTCTTATTTGCCTTTTATATTAATTGTGATGCAAAAAGAAGCTCAGCCAACAAATTTCCATGAGCCGCGGTCTGGCCAACCCTGGACTATATACATTACTGAATTGTTGGTTGCACATCACAAAGTTAGACAGTACGGGTTTTCACAAACACATACTGCTCATCACAAAGGTTGCACATCACGAAGGTAGACAGTATGGGTGTGTGATTTTGAAATGCATTTACTTTTTGTGTTTGCTTGTGTCTTTTTTTTTTTTTTAATTCCCACACACTCCTGGCTCCGTGGGAGAACAGGCTAGAAATGACAATTCATAATCATGATAGTGTAAGGATCCCAGAATCAAGCTTGCTTGACAGCCCCACCCTCTGAATTTGTCCAAGCACTTCTTATCTCAAGCCAACTGGGGCTGCATTTTGAGAGGCTCACACAGGGTGAGAACAGGCTGGTGGTAGTTGGCTGGAGGGTAGTGTTTGAGAGCCGATGGAGGAAAAAAAATGGGGCAGTTTGGTTTAGGACTGACAAATAAGAGGTTTGAAGATGGAGAGCTGGGTTGATCTATCTGTGAGGCCAGATTGCAGATTGGGATTCTACATCCATCCTCCTCCATCTTACTGCAGAAAGGAAGAGGGGAATGGAGCAGAAGTGGAAGTGTGGAGTAGTGGAGGAGAGGTGGGAGACACTCTAGGCCACTTCTCTCCTACACTTTCTTTTCTGCTCTGTTCCCCTCTGTTCCCCTCTTCCTTTTTGAATCCGAAGAGGAAGGGATACAGTGGAGGAGGTGGCTGGCATGCTGTTGGGTAAGGAGGGACAGCACCTGATGTACACCTCAGATGCCAAGAGGTCTTGTGTCAGACCCAAGAGAAAAATTAGGTCAACCACAGGACTAGACTGTGACATTCTTGCAGTGTGGGCTGGGCAGAGCTAAGGATGAGAATCCCCATTCTTGTAATCCTCACAGTGTCATGCGGCCATGTGCTTCTGAGAAGTTCCGATACTGATAGCAGATATGACTTGTTTGCTTTGCTGTGAGTGCCCGAGAGACCTTGTAAGATTTGTGTCATTTACAAAGCTGTGGCAGTGAACTGTCTGCACTTCCACAAGGGAGGGAATTTGCTCCCCTGCCCCAGATCCTGCACCCCAAAACGCTTCATCTTCAGTCATCTCAAAGATCACTCTCTGTCCATTTCAGCTGTAGCAGTTTAAACCACACATGTATGCACACACACAGCTGTCGAACTCCCGCTCTATTGTCAGTGTTGCCTGTTTGCGGCCTTTGGAAGAATCTCAAAGTTCAGGCAAAAATGATTATAGTCATAGCCGGAAAGCCATTCTCAGCAGCCAGTCTGCAAACTCCCAGCATTCTGTTGGCACAATCCTAATCCCCCCAGTGCCAGCACAGCAACCACAGTGCCAGCCTAGGGTGTCACAAGTGTGCCTTAAAGTTCATTTGCAGCATCTTGTGAATAAGCAGTGCCAGCATGGAGACCTGCACTGTCCCGCTGGTGCTAAATCCCAGCGCAGCGCCTGATGGAGCAGGTATGCTTCTGCTGGGTGGCGCAGGGACTAGGGGAGGGCAGTGGAAGGGCAGAACAGGGTTGGGGAGAGTGTAATGGTGGAGGGCAAAGAGGGTTGATCAGGCCCAGGAGTGGGTGTGATTGGCAGTGGAGAGCACGCTGTATCCTGTTCTCTCTCACAGGCTTGAAAGCTGTGCATGGTGCTTCTTGGACTTATGCTGGCACAGACCTGAGTAGCTCCACTGTGCAGGTCTCCTTACTCCGAGACCACTAGCCTGCTCCTTCCCAGTGGAGCTCTGTTGTGCCAGTGCTGGTTAGGTTTGGGCTGTTAGACTCCCAAGAGATGCTATCCTGAAGGAGAAATCACCCTGAAGGTGAAGGGGGAGTGCTGTTTGGTGACATGAGCAAGTCACCAGGTGGTAGGAAGAAGATTTAGCCCCTGCACCCACCCCAACACCCCAAGGAGCATGACCTTTTGACTTCCCCCCCACAAGTCAATGATTGTCATTCATTCCTCTTGGGGAAGTAGAGCACCGCACCTGGGAGGGCTACAGCAAGAAAAAACCCTCTGTCCGATTCCCACCTCATGACAAGTCCTCGCTGACCAGGATCCTACAAAAGAGTGCCATGCATCTCTGTGGAAAAGTGCCCAGAGTTCCCCAAACCCACCTTTCAGCATGAGTGCTGGTTTTTAATATATGCATACATTCACACACAGACACAGCACTGCTGGCCTCCTTGCAAGGGCTGCTCTGCAACAGGTCTGTCGCAAACGTGGGCTCATTATCCTTGGCACTTTATGGTCCAGTTGGCATAGAACTAAATAATGACTGCTGTGTCAGCTCATTTCAGATCATTACCCTGCCAGTCCTTCCCCTGGAGGGATTTCCACTGTCTGCTCTCTCACATAAACTTTTTGGAACATATAGAACTAGCGTACTGTAGTATTGTGGTTCCCAAACTGTGGGTCAAGACCCACTGGTGGGCCACAAACTGATTTTTGGGTGGAGCCCCAAAAGTTGATGGAAAGATCAGATAACTAATTGCCTCAAGCCCTGAGGCTGTCCAAAAATCAGATACTACAGCTGCGAATTACCCTATGAAGAGCTCAGCTCCTACAGTTTGCAAGCATGTGTACATATAGGGAGATAAATGATAAATAATTGTAAAGGGCCTTTTCCTGGTTATTATTACTCATAGAATATTGTTTCTTTTTATATCATTTTTTGAAGTCTGGTTAACCTAGGTGGGTACCGATAGAGTGTCAATTTTAAAAAGTGGGTCCCGTTGCTAAAATGTTTGGGAACCACTGGTGTAGTAGCTAAAAAATGGGCTGGGAACTTGTTTTCTGCTGTTTTTGTCCAAAGATAGTCATTCTGCCTCGTGTTCTCTGGTTTCTCCATTCTTGAACTTTGTGCCGACATAGAGCTCCCTTGTTTCTGGAACAAGGAAGTCTGTAGCCTATTGCACAGAGATGCCCTAGCCAATTTTCTTCTCCGAGAGGACTATAGTTTTTTTCCCCTCCAAGAGTCAACCCCCCTGAGCTATTTTTTTTCTTTTGCTCTGATACTGGTTTTCACCCAACATCCTGTCTGGCTGTGCTGATACTGAAATATGTCAGCTAGTGACTCAGAGCTGCAAATCAGAATGTGCCCAGTTCAGTTCTTGCCTCTGCCACATACTCACCAGGTGATCTTTGGCAAGCTGCTCTCTTTCGCAGCCTCTGCCAGCAACAAGGGCATCATGATGATGACGATCATGCAAACTTACCTTTCAGGATTGTTGTATCACCTACTGAGTCAATATCTGAAATACTTTGGAAACTCCAAAGTGTTCTTTCTGTTCTATTATTATTAGTTTTGTGCAGCTGTGAACTCTCTAGCTCTGGGGATCCCTATCCACATCCACTAAGCTTCAGAGGAGCCCCTGCTTGTCTGGAGCCCAGGATCTCCAGATAGCAGAGGCAGTGTGTCAAATGCTGCCCCTTGGCGGCAGGACAACCGCTGCCACTCTGCTTGTCTGCTTCCTGGATTCAAAAAGAAGAGACCAGAAGAGAAAGGAGAGGAGAGTGGTGGGATAGAGTGTCCAAGACACACTCCACACTTCCTTTTCTGTACCATTCCCCTCTTTTTTTTGGAATCCAGGGAGAAAGTAGGAAGAGGAGGAGTAGTGGCAGCAGATGGTACGGTACATGGTAAGAGGGTGACAGCATGTATCGTATCACCAAAGGTGCTGAGAGCTCTTGGGCCAGCCCCCCACTCTCGTTCACAAGCACCATTGGCTTGTCTTCTTATGTGAACTGATAAAAGTGGTAGTGATAAGAGTAGTGGTTCTGGTGTTGGACTTGGACCTGGAAGATCCAGGTTCAAATCCCTACTCAGCCACGAAGCTTCCTGGGTGACCTTGGGCTGGTCACTCTCAGCCTGACCTACCTCACAGGGTTGTTGTGAGGACAAAGGGGAGGGAGGAACCGTGTGCACCAAACTGAGCTCCTTGGAGGAAGGGAGGTAGAAAAATGTGAATAAATAAATAACACACACACATTTAACACCCTGATGATGCTCATTGGAGGCCAACATTTATGTTATTGGCTATGTTATTTTTCAGAGAATCGTTTTCCAAAACTCCTCTTTTCAGCGAGGTACCCCCCAATAAGCTTCTGAGGATAACCAGTGTAATCTGGAACCAGTGATATACCTAAGGGGTATCTTAGGGGTCAGTTAGGGGTATCTAATTGACTCTGGGTCAACTGCCCAGAGTGCCACACCTGGGGGTGTCATGGGGCGGTTTTGGAGGCCTTTTGAATGTTAGGAAGGCTGTCAGGCTGTCAGGAAGGCTTCCTAGCTTGGAAGACCTGAGAAGGCCTGCTGGAGGTCTTAAAAAGGCAATTTTGGTTTTCGTGAAAGCCGGAAGTGCCTTTCTAAGACCTTGGGGGTGTTTAAAAAAAATGGCATAGATACAATTGAACACAGTTGAGCAGCCAATGGTGTAGAGCTCTTCAAGAAATTTTTTTCCCTTCTTGACCATCAAGAGGCCAATCCAGAAGGGTCAGAATATATTTCATCCTATCAAAATGATATAATTCCACTTTGAAATGTATTTGGCTACTATGGTTGCTACTTCATGCTGAAAAAGCATTTTCAAACACTTCTGCAGTGTGCAGTAAGGCTCTCATAGTCCCATTTCAAAAGAACCACTTTGGGGAGGTTACCTGATCCAAACTTTTATTTCTTTTTCCCACTTTGATGGGAATAAAACACACATTACTTAGCAACATGAACAAGATACTATTAAAACACCAAGATTATTAACAGTCATTGCAAAAGGACCCAACATATTCACAGACACAAATAACATACACATGTCAGCTTACTGGTAGGGTTGGCACTTTATAGAAACTAGAGATTCTGCCACTGCTCTCCAACATCTTCCACTAGATCCGGAGATAAGGCAGTCACCCTCCCATTCGTCCAGCCCAGGTCCTGTTGTGTGGTCATAGTAAGCTTCTCTAATACTAATACTGTCTGAAGGCCTGCCACTTTTCCTACCAGTCCTTGAATTGGAAAAGAAATAGGGGAATGGAGCAGGAGAGTAGAGGAGACAGTAAGGCTGCATTGTTTTAGATGCTGTAGCACAGATCTCTCCAAACCTCAGCCCACAGGCTGGATTTGGGAGAATCCCCCCCCCCCCCCAGCAGCACTTACCATTCTGGCATGCCATGGCTGTTCTTTGCCCCAGATCAGGATGCCCTGATGCTCTGCACATCTGCCTGGAAATCCGGGCAGAATGCTCGCTGGGGCATTGCACCATAGATGCGAATGCCCAGAGCATTTGCGATCTGGGGCAAAGAAAAGTCGTGGTGCACCAGAACAGTAAGCACTGAGGAAGGCATTCCTGGTGCGCAACAGTCTCCGGTTTGGAGACCACTGCTCTAGCGCACCATTAGACCCTAACTCTCCTCTACACTTCCTCTTCCACACTGTTCCCTTCCATGTTTTTGAATCTAGGAAGGAGAAGGAGGAGCAGCAGTAAAAGAGGCAGGCAGATGGAGGCAAGGTGGAGGTGCCCCCTTAAATCCGTTTGACTGTCAGCGTAACGAAGTAGGTCCAGATGGGGTTACCTACACATTCAGCTTAGCAGTATAGGAAGTAAGGGAAAGGTGTACAGCAGCTTTGGAAGAGGCACAGACTTTTGTTCTCCTGGGAATCCCCACAACATTGACCAAGAAACATCACCAGTTGAAATGAAGAACGGGTCTTTGAATACTAGGATAGGGGGGCAGTCCCTGGATCAAATCCAACCCATTGAGGACAGTGACCTTGACCCCCAGTTGCCACATTCCTCTCTCTCTTTCCACTGCCATGCTTCCTATAAAGGCTTGCGAGGACTTGGGTGGCAGGGGGAGACAAACAGTAGTGAGAGGAGGGTAGAGCACCTTGCCCCCCCCCCGCTCACTTGCTTTGTCTTTCTTCCACCTCTCAACCTATTTCAGGGAGTGGGAAAAAGAAAGGTGAGTGGCTGATAGACAGAGCAGTGGCTGGCTTTAGTGTCTTAGCCTGCCCTGCCCTCTCCAGGTTAGCTTCTTAGCAAAACTCTTTGCCGGCCCAAAGGCAAAGCTCGCAACAGTCAAGGGCTCCATAGCCCAGTGGCCTGCTGTCAAGTCCGTGGAAAGACAGCATCTCACAAATGTTCTATGAGGTAGTTTATCCGGGAAGACCTCTGGTGCCTTCCTGCTGTTCGACTTTCAAAACGTCTGCCAGCAGTGGCACTTAGACATGAATTGGTTTATCAGTTTAAACAACAAGTCAGACAAATCCATCTATGCTCTCAGGCAGCCCAGTCCTAACTGGTGATACAGTGGTGGCAGCAGAGGTTATCCCACAGGGGAATCCCACAGCTGCATCCCGCAGGGGAATTTCAGCTGCTGGAGGTCTCCTCTGAGTAAAGGGACATTTTCCCCTTTGCTCTGGGGTAAGCCCCAGCAGGCACAATGGCTCTACTCAGACCGCTGGCGTGAGTCTGCGTTGACCCATGTCAGCAGATCAGGCCCGGGAAGGGGAATATCCAGTACCGTCAGTCCTGCCCTCCTCCCACCCCTGTCCAATCCACCCCCTACCCCGGCACTGCCCTCCTCCCACCCCTGCAGGTCTGGCAGGCTTCCAAACACCCACCAGCACCAGTGAGAAGGCTCTAGTTGCTGGTGCCTTTGCAACAGAGTAAGCCAATGCTCTGCCAGAACTGCAGGGGAATAGGATTGGGCCATTACTCCCGTAAATGGCACATGGGTGGAGTCTCTCAGTCTGTGCCAGCCTACCTCGGGGTGGGCATCTGTCCCCCCCCCCCCCATCTGTCTGTTGGATAGATTCCTGGCAAGTGCTCATAGCTCAGTCCTGGATGAAAATTTTAAGTTCTGAAGCAAAGTCTGCTTGCATAACAAGAGCTGCTTTGGATGCACCAGAAGTAAAGGAAATTGTCCTTCTATTTCCCCTAATTTCTCACAAAATCTTCACAAAAGAGTCCGTTCAGCAATGATGGAGAAATCTGGGAAACAGCCAAGACAACACTACTTCCTGTTCCTTCAACATACGGTCACATCCCAGTCAGCTATGAGTGCAAACGTAAACATTTATAAAACACATATGTAGGATAGAGGCAGAGAACTTGAGGCTCCTGCTTTTTTCTCTTCTTATTGTCAAATTTGGGACTTTTGGTGCAAAATTCACTCTATGGTTCCTCTTATCACTTTGAGGCCAGTCATCCAAGTCCCACTCTTGAAATGTAAGGTGAGTGCCTGGGATGATACCCATGGAACTTGGTTCCTGGAACGCTGTCCTCTTCTAAAGTCCTGCTTCCTCCCAGTGTGCAACTTTCTACATCTTCTAGAGAAGATGCCTTCAAAAGAAGCATTTCTTTCATGAGTCTCCCACCACCACTGGAGGCACTTTCAAATCCTATGTCCTCTTCAGTCTTCTCCTCAAGAAGGATTCCACATGAATCCTTGTGGCCTTGTATTCTTAACAGAGGCATCTGTGAGTCTTCCAGATCTCCCCAGCTGCCTTCTGGAAAGTCTTCTGCAGTCACAAATTGAGTCTCAGTGGGAAGTCTCAAGTCACCTCCTTCGGTTAAGGTTGACAACTGAATACTGAAATCTATAACTCCATTTGTGTCTTCCCACCCTCTAGTTGCATGACAACCAACTGGAAAAACAAGAGATTCTTCGGCAGAGGAACTCCCTGAAAGTGATGTGCTTTTACTGCCTTGCAGCTCAGAAGTGGACTCCGCTGTTACCAACTCTGTTGAAATGAAAGGTTTTGACCCCATGACATCTGGAAAGCAGCACCCGCCATCTGACTGCGAGCTGTCAGATTCAGACGGTGGATCCTGAGCTTTCTGACCCATCTCAACTCCTTGGCAGTTCGTGTCTTTCTTTGGGAATCGAAGTTCAGTGTAAGGTATGGGACTGCCACTGTCATCATCATCTTCATCTTCATCATCATCATCATCGTCTTCTTCTGCTGCTGGAAACTCAGAAGGAACCAATGGCAAGTTTATCTGGGCTGCAGGCCTTCTCCTAATTTCTGATATGACACGTGCCCTTTCACACATGATGACATCTGTCTTGATTTCACCAAACTCCAAGAACCTCTTGGGACCTTTGTAGCTGGAGAAATCCTGATGAGGGAGAGAGAATGAGGTTGATTAAAGCAAATGGGTGGATATGGGCAGGAGGTCTGGTTCTAGAGGGTTGAGCCTCCATTTGCCTGAAGATAACATCCACAGGTTGCCGGTTCGAGGCCACCGGCACCGTGCGACCTTGAAGCAGCTGACAAGCTGAGCCGAGCTAGTTCCATCTGCTCTGAGAGTGGGAGGATGGAGGCCAGAATGTGCGACCAGATCAAGAAAGAAATATCTGAATGTTGTGGTTTCTTGAAAGATAGAAACCTTCTTTCAAATTGTAAAAATCCCTAAGGGGATTTAAATTTGCCTGCCTATGTAAACCGCCTTGAATAGTCTAAGGAGAAATCTGAGGACCAAGAAAGGCGGTATAGAAATACCTGTATTATTATTATTATTTTCATGGATTTCAAAAAAACAGGCACATTTTACACTGGAGCAATTGTGCCAACAGTTGACAGTCAGAGACATAACAGAGTCGCATGCAGAGAAAACAGGGCCCATCCATCCATGAGGCTGACCTAAGTGGTCTGCCTTGGGGCAGATTGGTGGGGGGGATCCTGCTTTTGTCCACCTCCCCTTCTCATCCTTCCCCTGCTCCCTGAATTTGAAAAGGATGAGAGGAGTGAAGCAGAAGAGGGAGGAGAGGAGAGTGGTGGGCTAGAGCTGGCGCAGGGAAATAGGTTTGGGAAGAGACATAATGCTGTGTGATGCTACCAACAACCCCAGTGACCAGTTGATAGCTGTAAATAGTACTGTGGCTGGATCCACTCAACATCTCCTGGCACCTGAAGTAGTGTGACAAACACTGCTCCCATTGCCCCCTCCCACCTCTCCCTCTTCTTTTCTCTGTGGACTTGGAAAGGAAAAGTGGAAGAGGAAATGCAAAGGAGAGCAGAATGTCTGATACTCTAGCTCATCACTCTTCTCTCCTCCCTTACACACTTCCTGTTCCACTCTGTGTCCCTCTTCCTTTTCTAATCCAGGGAGTGGAAAGGGATGGAGTGGCAACAGGGCATATTGCCAGATAAGGGGGGGAGCAGTATTTGACCTTCTTCTAAGGGGCCGGGTGATCTTGGCCTGAAAAGGAGAGTTGTCCAGGTGAGATCAATGGCACATCTAGACCTACCTGTGGAGACCAGCTTCAGAACTCAGGAAATCTCAATCTCCTTCGGGGCCACTGGGAATCTGCCCTGGTGGCCTTGCAAGACTCTGTCAAGGAGTGAGTCTTGGCCAAGGCATCTGACAAGAATCACTAAACGGATATTTTATAGGGGGGGGGGATTTACTGTCTCAGGGCCCAATCCTATCCAATTTTCCAGCACCAGTGCAGCTGTAGTACAGCCCCGAGGCAATGGAACAAATGTTCCCTTACATTGTGGAGGTCTCCATTAACTACCCTCCCACCACAAGCTGCAGTGTATGCCCCATTGGCACAGCTACACCAGAGCTGGAAAGTTGGATAGGATTTGGTCCTCAGTGTGCCAAAACCTCTTCATACTTCCCATACCAAAACTTGAGGCGTCTTGAATTTTGCAGCTGGGTTTTTGCACCAGGAAAAGTAAATGACGGCACCACCAGCAGGAAAGATGAGCAGCAGCAGTGACAGAAGCACAATCAGCCTCCAGCTTTCTTCTGAAAAAGACCACAAAATGGAAGCAGATGAGGGACAGCAGATAAATCAGTATTCAGAAGGGAGGGTGTATCTGGCCGATGCCACAAAGCCAAGAACCCCTGAAACTAGGACTGCCACCTGTCTAACAAAATCTTACAGCCCAATTCTTATTTCCATGTGGTGACACAGTAGCGCCGGCACAGCTTCTGCTGTGTCCTACAGTGGAATTTTGGCTTCTGGAGGTCTCCTTGAGGTTAGGGGACATTTGTCCCCTTGCCCAGGGAAAGCCCCGGCAACTGTAATGGGTCAACTAGAACCTGAGCCAGAGATATTGCTGGGGCAAGTCCAAGATGATCTGTTTTGGTGGATCAGGCCTATGAAGAGAGATAGGATACTGCATGTGTCTGGACCTAATCCTCCCCCCCCCGCCCCAGCCGTCACCCTCCCCTGCCCTATTCTGCCCCGTTTCATCTCCCCTACATCTTTGCTCAGCTCTTCCTGCCCCTTGTCCCCTTTGAGAAAGGGGAAGCATGCTGAAAGCATCTCTCCCCCTCCAGCTAGGCACTGACATGCCCTGCTGCCCCCCTCATCCTGCAGCCACTAACTAACAATGCAGGCAAGACTGAAACTTCTGGATTCTGGGAGACTCTTTTGGGTTCTGCAGCTCTACTTCTAGGGCACGTGCCCGTCAAAACAAATTGTAGGTCTCTCTTTCTCCACCAGCTCTGCTAGACAATTTGTTACTACAGAAAGTTGCTCTAGAAACAGAGCCGTGGAACCTGGAAGAGCTTTTCAGCCGTTTTCAATCGATGTGCTCCAAACTCCCCCACATACCTGCAGATCTTTTGCAGCACACCAATGTGTGACGGCACACTGGTTGAAAATCACTGCACTAAGGAGTGAGTCTCACTGCACCAGGTGTGACTTATGCCTGAGTAAACCTTCTGAGGCTCTCCCTGTTGGGTTGCATTAGCCCAGCAGTATAGCTCACTTTTGCCTCTGTTGTGGGAATGAACATGTCTGGATGTCACTAAGGATCTCACAGCCTAGTGCCCTGTGGAGTGACCTAGAGATGATTCAGCAGCTCTAATGTGGAAGCCCCCCCGAGTGAGTTCGTGGCACAGGTGGGATTCTAACTGTATGAGTTGCAGTCATATAAGAGAACAGAGAAGAGCTAGATCAGGGGTATCTATCTTGTTCCATACAGGGGGCCAAATAGCATTCATGCTGCCTGCTAAAAGCCTGAAGTGATGTCATTAAGCCGGTAGTGATGTCATTAAGCTGCTGTGCAAACCTTAATAATATTTTCAAGATATGGAAGAGCCCAATTATCACACAGGCTGCCCTTTCAGCAGTGCTGCTTCTGCCACAGCACCCCTTTACAGCTCAGTAGCAGAGAGGTGCTCTGCAATGTGATGCCCTGGTGCTTCTGAAAGGGAAAACTGCGTGTTAATTGGGCCCTCCCAGCACGTTGGCAGCTTCTCCTTTTCACGTCCCTCTTGGTCTGCCTCTTCCCCCATACCATTCCTCACCTTCTGAGGTCTCCTTCAGTCTCTCCCTCCCACAGCCTCAGCAGAAGTGGTGCTGCTGAAAGGGCGGCTCTGGAACGGCCTGATTATAACGGGGGCTGGATAACGAACTTCCAGGAGCCATGTATGGCACACGGGCCTTACGTTTGACAACGCTGAGTAAGATTGTGAAACAAGACAGCCAGAGGGCCACAGGCAGAAATGATACATTAAATGTAACATGCAGTTTGGCTCTTTGTTGCACCAGCAAACACACTTTTTCATCTGCATGGGCTGCTTGTGCTCATGCGTGGATCCAGCTTGCCGTTATCAAAGCAAATGCGCAAACCGGGCATTTGAAACCCCCTTACAGCTCCTTCTTCCCTCCTTGACAGGCAATACCTTCTCTATTCAGCAGCCCACACACTGGTTCAGAGAAATTGCTCGCTTTCCTTGTGAGGCGGAGGAACGCCCGGGCGCGGAGGCAGTAATGGTCACCGCTAAATGCTGTCGTGCTGATGTTCACCACCTTCTCCACCAAGTTGCAGCGCTTCTAATGGACAAACAGAGCAAAGGCTCAAAAACAACAGAGATCTCAGCAAATATGATGCTGCAAAAGACAAATAATGACGGGCCTCAAACTGGCACTCAAACTTGCCAACTGGCTTTTCTGTCTCTGCTCCTGCACCTCTTTAACAGCAATAGTAGCAAGAAATCTGATGAAGGCAGATGAAGCTTTTCCTGTAATGAAGAGCAGATGATGGAAAGAGCTTCCTCTCCTAAATGTCCATGTTTTAGGCTGTTCTTAAAGGCATTGGAGCAAAAGTCAGCTAAAACTGTGTGTCTAGATGCTATCACATCTGAAGCTGCACTGTCAAACGGTCCAATAACATATTTAAGTAGGCCCTCAGTATCTGCAGGAGATCCATTCCAGGATCCCTGTGGATAATTCAGCGGAAAATGAAATCTGGGGGGGAGGGGGAGAACATGGCACCACAATTACTTACTTGGGGGCCATGCCCAGACCTCCAGAGGTCACAAGTGGCCTCCTCAGAACCCTCCGGGATGCAACTTGGAAGGCACTTCCGGTTTGTGCCAGCAAGCCAGTTGCATCCGGGAGGCTTCCTGAGGCATAGGAAGGCTGTGCATGGCCTTTCCATGCCTCAGAACACCCCAGGATGTGACCAGAATGTGACCAGAACACCCCAGGATGTGACCAGAAGCCTCTTCTGGTCATGTCTGGAAGGCCTTCCAGCTGCTGGCTCAGCATCAGCGGATGTTCAAATCCATCAATGCCAAGACTGTGAATAAGGATGGCCCATATTGAAAACATTTATACCCTGTCATTTTCGATCCAGTGAGGGAAGCTCAAGGTGATTCACAACTTCAAAACAGTTAAATTCAAAGCAACTAATCATTGTTGAATAAATAATATTTAACAGAACAAAAGTCAATCCAAATTTTTTAAAATGAAGAGCACAACAGAACCAGGCAAAAAACAGGCTTACCAAAAATTTCATGAAAGTTAAATAAAAATGTTTTACCTCCCTGCTCTGAAACACAAGCTAAGAGAGAACCGATCTAATCTCCAGTGCGAGAGAACTCCAGAGGTCAGGTGCCACAACAGAAAAAGCCCTGTGATGGATTACTGCCAACCATTCTTTTCGGGATCCCAGTATAGACACAGCTCTGTCTAAAACAAAGGGAGCTCCTGTTCTGAGGAGATTGGACCAAGAAACCAACTCTTTGATGATCCACAAGGATCAAGGAAAGCGCCCTACAGGTAGACCACAGCTGCGATACAAGGACATCTGCAAGAGGGATCTGAAGGCCTTAGGAGTGGACCTCAACAAGTGGGAAACCCTGGCCTCTGAGCGGCCCGCTTGGAGGCAGGCTGTGCAGCACAGCCTTTCCCAGTTTGAAGAGACACTTGGCCAACAGTCTGAGGCAAAGAAGGAAGGCCCACAGCCAGGGAGACAGACCAGGGACAGACTGCACTTGCTCCCAGTGTGGAAGGGATTGTCACTCCCGAATTGGCCTTTGCAGCCACACTAGACGCTGTTCCAGAACCACCTTTCAGAGCGCGATACCATAGTCTTTCGAGACTGAAGGTTGCCAACTACTCTCAGTCTGGACCTTCCATGTTTTGCTGGCCCATTCAGGAGGTTGAGTTATCACTTTGAGTGGCAGATTGGTGGGTGTGCCTGCCTCTTTCCTCTCCCTGGATTCAAAAAGGAATGGGAAATGAGAGAGACTAGCCCACTATCCTCTTCTCCACATTTCCTCTTCCACGCCATTCCTTTTCGAATCCAGGGAGCAGGAAGAGGAGAGTGGATGCACCACTGAGTAAAAAGAGGGCAGCATATGGCCCTCTGCCTCCAGCGCTGGGAGAACTTGGGCCAGCCTTGCTACTCAGATGGATCTATATTATATTAACAACAATTTGGTTTTTCCATTCACCTTTGGTTTTGTTCCATTTTCCCAATACTCGAGATCATAGTTCAGATCTTTGAAGGCGCCCTTCACACAGTCTGGGTAGGTGAAAGTGGTGTTCACAACAAGATCCCTCTCGGCCCTTCTCACCTGCAGAACTGGAGGAGCGAGTTCTACTGAAAAGGATTGGTTCTGATGTTAGAGTGGCATCTGGGAAAGTCACAGCTGCTATTCGTTCATTATTGATGCATTTCTATCCAGTGGCATCACCAGGGTTTGTGTCACCTGGTGCAGGAGGCCAGCGTATCACTCCTATGATGTGCCTCCTCCCATTCAGTGGGCAGGGCAATGTCCTGGGCGGTGGACATTGTGATGTGCCATCGCCCTGCACCCAATGGTTTTTTGGCTATAACTTTTGATAAAATAGAGATATTTCAATGTGGTTCATTTCATTGCATTCTACATGAAATTACGCATTGATTGATATATAACATGATCGTATTATTCAAAAATACCAAGATTTTAAAAATTTCAGAGAGTAGTGGTGTCATCCTCCTTGTGTGGGTCACCTGGTGCAGCCTGCACCCCCCACCCCCCATAGCGACACTACTGTTTCTATCCCAGTACAGGAATTTCAAGCAAACTTGGGCATGTTTAAGACATGATTAAAGCCCGAGTTGCTCCAAGCCAAAACAACTATTGTGGGCACAACCGTGGGGGGAATCTGAGAGGCGAGAGAATACATTACAGTGGGCCCTCCGTAACCGTGGGCTTATCATTCGTGGATTCTGCCATCCGTGGATGCACAGCCTCAGAGGCCTCCAGGACGCAACTGGAAGCCACTTCCAGTTCGTGTCTGTGACTTCCAGTCAAGTCCAGGAGGTGCTCTGAGGTGCACGGAGACCTGTGGCCCACTTCCTAGGCCTCCCCGCACTCAGAACACCTCCCAGACATAACCAGAAGTCAGGGATGCAAACCAGAAGTGGCTTCTGGTTGTGTCCTTGGAGACCTTCTAGAGGAGGTGGGGAGGCCCAGGGAGTGGGAGGCAGGCTCGGCGCGGACTCCAGAGGGCCCAGCGTGGCCCCACTGTGAGCAATTGTGGTATCACAAACCTGCCCCCCATGAACTCCAGCATCCATGGATTTTGGTATCCTGGAACGGGATAACAAGGGCTCATTGTATTTGAAAAAACTCTCTGGAAAGTGGAAAGCCACTTGGGGGGGGGTGTGATCCAGGTGGCTCACCTTTCCTCTCCACCTGCGGGAGAAGAAGAAGGAGTGTAATAAAGCAGGTAGTTTTATAGTTTTCTGAGTTTAAACAGGCACACAGTTGCTTTGAGCAACAGAAAAGCTGGAATGGAGACACGGGGGGGGGGGACAAGAACTGATGGGTGCAGGGCTTGGGTGCGGGGCTGCCCCTCAGAAATGGGTGCAATCTTTTATTGCTTGCAAAGAGTGCTCTGCTCTCCACCTCCATCCAATGCTCATCACGTTGATACAATACATTGATCTCAATACAGACTGATCTCAAAGACACCATAAACTTCCCAGATTGGTCCTCCAAAGAGAGCCAGAATCTGTCCAGG